>NW_024342474.1:5666965-5815712 GCF_902729225.1 Pteropus medius | reverse complement strand
GTGTGTGTCTGTGTGTGTCTGTGCATGTCTGTGTGTGTGTGTGCACATCACATTTTCTTTATCAATTCATTTGTTGATGGAAACTTAGAGGTTTTCATGTCTTGACTCTTGTAAATAATGCTGCAAAGAACACGGGTTTGTATACATATTTTGAGATAGTAATTTCATTTTCTTTGGATGAGTATCCAGATGTGGAATTGCTGAATCACCTGATAGTTCTATTTTTAACATTTTGAGTAAACTTCATACTGTTTTTCATAGGAGCTGTACTAATTTACATACCCACAAATGCACAAGGGTTCTCTTTTCTCCATATTCTCTCTAACACTTATTATTATTTTTGATAATAATAGTGATAATTATTATTTTTGATAATAATAGTGATATTATTTTTGATAATAATGATAATTATTATTCTTTTCGATAATAATAGAAATTTTAATAAAATTACAATTCTATGAAGAAATATTTTAAATAAGTTGATTTATAGTTTAGTGCCATTTTACTTTATATAAATATAAATTACTTGAGATACATCAAGTAATCATCAGCTAGATGTTAACCTAACAAAACACCCAATTTTATAAGAGAAAAAACTGGGACTAGAGTTTCTTAAATGATTTGTTTAAAGTCACATGGGTAGTTTATAGTTAAACTGGTACAAAAACTGAGTAGTCTGGCTGTTCTATTGGCTTCCCTCCCCGACCCCCCACAGTATATTACATTGATTCTGCATACACACACAGAGCCACAAATATTCACATAAGTCGAATTGTCACCCATAGTCACATACTGTCAAACACGTATAATGCATTATTCAGAATATCGACCTTATAATTATAATTTGCATATGACCACACTAGTTTCCACATTTTTTGATAAGACACTGGATGAGAGAGTATAAATACATTTATTGCTGTGAAATGATTATAAGATTTAATAAATAAGTTTTATCCTCAGGGATTTGAAGTGGACACTTGTGAATAAAGAATTTTTTTTCCCCTTGGTTTTCTGAATGCTATAAGAAGTAGGTATTTCAGCTGGAAAACCTGAGTTTCATACATGTCTGATTGTGGTGGGCAGAATTATAGTCCCTAAGAAGATTCTGTAGTCCCTGATCCCTGGGACTATGAGTATATTAGCTTATATAGTAAAAGGAAACTTTGCAGATATAATTAAGGTTACTAATCATTTGACATTAAAATAGGCAAATTCCTACATTTTCTAGATAGATCTAATGTAATAATGTGAGCCCTTAAACCAAAAAAAAAAAAAAAAAAAAAAAAAAAAAAAAAACAACAAAAAAAGGTAGACGAAGAAGTCAGAGAGATGTAACAGAAGCCAGATTCATTTGAAACACTGGAAGAATGGAGAACACTGGCTTTGAAGGAGGGGTCATGAGCCAATGACAGCAGGTACCCTCTAGAAGCTGAAAGTCAGCAAGGAAATGAGGACAATTGTGTCAGCAACCTGAACGAGCCTGGTTGTGGATTCTCCCTCAGAGTCTCCAGAAGAGCCCAGGCCAGCCAGCATTTTGATGAGACTGATCAAAGGACCCATCTGAGCCCCTCTGGAATTCTGACCTCTATAACTGTGATATAATAAATGGGTATTGTTTTAAGCCAGCAAATTTGTAATAATTTGTTATAGCAGCAATAGAAAATGAATATACTGGCCTTGTGTGGGAGTAGGAAGGATGGCGCTCCAAGGGTGTTACGACTAAGATGTCTCCTGGGAATAAATTTAGTTTAAGAGAAGAGAGAGTTGGGGATACTTGGGATTTTCCTTTGTCAGTCAGTTGGTCAGTGTCAGAAGACCGAGACTACTTTGAGCATACAGCTTTGGGTATCTACTTAAATTGCTCGTTAGGTCGGCCCCTTGGACTCATGCTTAAGCTCTAGTTTTCAATAAAGAGGGATTAAAAAAAAAAACTTGAGCTATTTCACAAAAATTTACAGAAGACCCTGGATCTAGCAGATGCTGCTTTTTTCTTTTATAGCACATGTATCAGAGTATAGCAAAATTGAGTTAAGATTATTTTTCTCACAGGAAAATTTCTAGTGAAGCATGTTGATGCCCACATGTTCAGAGTGGCTTGGGCAATAAAAAAACCACTTCAGAGAAGACACATTTGGGGAACATGTTTCTAGACTTCCTACTGTATCCATGACAATCTCAGTCGTTTTAGAATTACAATATTTTATGTTGCTGTTTACTTAAATTGTATAATTTTCTCCGATACACTACTCATCTAAGATTATTGAAAAAGACAATATCAAAATCTATATCTCCAAACCTTAAAATATATGCCATGAAAGTAGATTGGAGTTCATACTCTAGTTCACATTAAAAAGTGTTAAAATTCACGATTACTTAAAAATTTTAAATTGTGAAGCACTTACACATTTTGATTTAAACTGGCTTCTTTTGATTTAATATCTTTTATATCCCAAGGGTAATATAACTTAGCTTAACGCTATTTATATATTGAACTCTGAGCTGTAGAAATTTCTTTTACCAGAAGTAAGAGGCATTAAATAGATATTGAAAAACCCTAGAGTCCTGAAAAAAAAAATCTCTAAGTTGAATTATGATTTCTGTGGAAATCTAGAAGTGATTCATGAAATCTTTTTGGCTAGGTTGTGAACATATACATGTAAACTTTCCTAATCTTTATTTTACTATTGAAGTTTCAGACAACTCATCAACTGTCCTTAAAAATTTTTTATTATAGAAAATTTCAAATACACAGAAATAGAGATCAGATTCAGTTTGATTTTTTTGGCAGAAATACTTCATAAGTGGTACTTCTGATTGGGAACAAATCAGAAGGCATGTAATGGTCGATTGTTTCTGTGCTGTTAAGATTGAGCAAGTGGGGTCAGGTGTTATCAGCTTGGTCCATCTAGTAGAAGGTCTCAGTCAGCTATTTTCCTAGTAGCATTATTGGCATTAGAAATTGGCATGGGATGTATAGAGAATTAAGGTTATCAAAAAAGAGAAGATTTATGTGACCAAATAAAACCTGTTCATGATATTTTTCCTGAGACAATTCCCTTCATCAACTTGGCCTCAGAACTTATGGCCCTTCCTTTGTTATAAATGACTCCTCCTTCAAATGTCAGAGCAAATAAGCCATTTCAGAAGTTTGTAGTTAACAATACTGTATTGCATACTTGAAAGTTGTTAAGGAAAAAAAAGTTTGTAATAACAAACAACAAACGTCTCAGGATAGGTATGTTCCTTAATGCCAGCCATTTGAAATAAGTCTTTTGAATCACTACTACACTAGGTTATAGAGGAAATAAAATAGTATAAGGACATACCTTTGTTGATTAGCTGCCCTGGGGTTACCAAAATATATGTAAGAAACTGCAAATTTGTTTGCTTTGGGTCTTTGTTTCCCATATTGAGGGGAAATGAGATAAAAATCTGTTCTGCTATTGTTTTGTATGACCTGGATTTTCTTTGAAAGTTGGTCAACCTAAAAATACAAATATTTTCCTCATAAGTGTAAAGATACATGCTCATTATATAAAATAAGATAGTTCATAACTATCAACTGGAGATAATCACTATCACTATTTAATATTTTTGACAAATTTCTAGTCATATTTTTTTAAGTATACTTTTCCCAATATTTGAGACATTTTTGCATGTAAAGCTCTTGGAACAGTACTTGATATGAAGTGGTGCTCAGTAAAGTTTAGCTATTGTTATTGCCATATGCAATTTTAAATCCTCCCTCTTAACTTTATTTGATAACAAAAAGACTTTCTTATGTTATAACTAATGCTTTATAAATGTGTTTTAAGCTATGGATATCCATTGTGTGAATGTGACATAATATTTAACCATTCCTTAATTTTGGATGTTTAAAATCTCTAGATTTTATTTTGTTGTAAATAACATTTAATGGTATATTTGCATAATCCAGTTTCCTAACCTAGAATTCTTGTAGCATTTATCAACCAGGCTCAGAACCTATGTATAGGGCATTACGTCCTTATGGCAATAGTAGGTGAAAATCACTTATTTTGGTAGCTCAGACTTCTGGAATGCCATCTAATGGTAGGAATTCCTCAATAAAATTTTCCGAGCAGCCAAAAGATGATGCCATTTAATCCAATCACTAAAGCTATTATATTCAACTTCTAAGAGAGTGTACAGGTGCTTTCTCAGAGCCTATTTATTCTCCATTTATATGCAATTCAACCACTTTTTCAACTATTTTCCTAGCTCTTAGCAAATAAGAAGTGGGACATTAGAAGGCAATTTGAGGAAAGCTACCAGATGAAGGCACACTGGAGATTGAAAGAATTAACTATGTGCCAACGGAGAAGGAAAGATTGTAAATGCAGATGTATGAACACAAAAGCATAAGATTCTGAGGCCATTTCATGTACGGTTAATTTAAATTAATGTAAAGAAATTACTTGGATGATGTTGTAGTAGTGAGGCATCATTAGAATCAATAAATATTTGTGGATTTATTTAAATATCTGTATCAAGAGTAAAGTCAGGAATTCTATTTAAAGTTTTTCTGAATCTCAAGCATAAAATGTTATGTTAATTTAACAAGAAATCCATTTTAAACAATGACTTCTAATTATTCATAGTAGGAAATCAAAGCATTTATTAGCCATTAGTGATTTATATAGATATGCACTACTAGGGAATATAATTATTCTATTTGATTCAGCAACCCCATATTGATGCTATAGTCTCCCAGGAGATCAGGAGAGGAGTCAGTTCTAACTCTGCCATTAGCTTGCTGTAAATTCCCGGGCAGGTCTTTTGGGGTTACTTGATCAGAGTTTCAGTACCTGTTGAATGAGAACATAACCCAGATTCTCTTGCTAATCTATGAGCATAGACAAGGCCACATAAATGTCCCAATTATGATGGCTCTTATCATCTCTTGCTCACTCAGGATCCTAGGCTGCAACCTTGAAGTCTCTGTGGCCTATTATTTCTGATATCCTGAGGTGATGTAGTGAGGCATCTCAAATGTTCTCTTTAACAGATCTGCTCTAGTTTTTCATGATCTCTTCTTGACACTGTGCTTCAATGCCACTTCTTGTGCCAATGCCTTTCTTGAGAATGATGCTTTCCAGGCCAGCTATCAGTAATATTGAAGTCCTCAGGGCACCCAAAACTGCACCAATCCCATGGTAGAGTGAGGATCAGGCATAGGCTCCCACGAATTCTGCTCAACATTTCTTTAACACAACACCAAACTTGCTCTCCTTACTTTCAGAGACTCACAAAGTCATTCATGAAATCAGCTCTTTAAGCATCTATCCCCCATAACAGCTAAATTCAGCTTTCTAGGCTATTGCCAGTTGGCTGCCATTCCTCTCCACTGTCTGTCTCTTACTTTTCTCCAGAACTTTCATCCTCCTTCCATGTCCTCCCACACCAAAACAAAAACAGATCTTGGCTAGCAACTCATGGCAACATATAATGATTCAAAAAGCCTTGAACACTTTGAAAAATATTTAGTAATGAGGTTATGTATGTAATCAACATCCAATTGTGAAGAATGACTTCTATTAGTTGTATCTAGTGTTTCTATAATGTGTGAGAGAACAAAAGATTGCTATAATCCTTAAGCCCATATGGGCCCCTCATGTCACACGTGTGTCAAGTCATATAGCACATATCAATTCTATAATCTAATTCATTAAAGATCTTTGTATCAGTTACCATCAATGACTAAAATGGTTGTTCATGATGCTACTTCTTGATTTTCCCAAGGCCACCAGAAAGAGTAGATACCAACAAGGTTCTTGGCATGTGATATAATTGTAAACTTATATCTAGTCACTGAGAAATATAAAATTTGAAAGTGTTCAATTCTTTTTAATTCACTCTGTAGAGTACTCCTTTTTCTGTCCAGTACCACCAGCCAAATAACCTTACCCTAAACCTACACTAATCCTGATGTCCAGTTTGGGATTGCTAGACTCTGCTGCTGAAGTGTTAGACTAGAGAATCTTTAAGTTCTTTCCAGCTCTAAATGGTGAGATTATATACTAAAGGCATATAACACTGTGCTGATAATACAAAGTTAAAGAGAATGAAGGATAATGATGTACTGAAAGAGCACAGAGAAGAAGGAAGACATCAGGGGATTATGACTAGAATCATGATTTAGAGCTGAGATTTGAAAGGTGAGTAGGATTGGCTGGGCGGAGTTGGGTTAAGGGAAACCCCAGGAGAGAGAACCATAGTAGTGTTCTTTTAGGGTATAACTTACTCTGCTCTGATTCTGTTAGGTCTTTTCTCATTTTTCTTTGGCTTCTTTTTCTTTTTTTTCAGTTTGCTTTCATCAATTACTCTAAGCTTAATGCCATCTTCTCACAAATTAATTAGTGTTGTAAACACAAAAGTTTATTGCCTGACCACTGAGCCAAATACAACTCAATGTAATTGATTAATCTGGTCTTTGCTTAATGTTTTTTAAAAGTTAAATCTGTTTGATTTACTATCCTCAAAAATTTTTTAGAGGAAATAATCTAGTGCCTTAAGCTTCTTGAAGTATGAAGAAGTTCATTAAAATTGATTGAATGGTGATATTTTTCTCTAACAAGCCCTATTTATATTTCTTCTGCCATCCTACTTGTTACTTATTAAATTAATTCTATTTCACTTGTCACTTTCAGTTATAAAAAATGGAGCTCGCCTCTTGTTCCTCTTAAAGGAAAACATCTAGTTTTGCTTATTGTAACATGAGATGCACTCTAAGGTGAGTGAATTCCTTAGTCCAAAAGCCAAGATTTCTACTTCTATAAGAGAGACATTGTTAAACATCATTTTCATCTATAGTAATCAAGTTTGGGATAGAATATGTAGAACAGCGAATGGAAAATTAAATTAGGACTAAAAAAAATCTGGTTCCATTTCAATTTTGCATCAGCTTTGTATTATTACCTTGTGCAAGTACATAAATCATTGAGTTGTGATCTCTTCATTTTCACCATTTCTGCTTTGTTTGTGGGAATGGTGGGTAGGTTATTGCATTTTCAATGACTTAGTTTATTCTTTTAATCTCTTGTATTTTTGAAAACATAACATTTAATTAGGTTCATTTGGTACCCTAGAATAAAGTAATATATAGTTTGATGTTAAAACGGTGACCAAAGACTATTTAAGGCATATGATATGAGTTTAAATAGAATTTAAAATATAAACTTTATATTGTAACCAAGTAGGTGTCACTTTTTTGAAAAGTCTTTTCTACTATTCTAGAAATTTATTTCTCTTTTCTAATCCTGTACCTTGGAGAGTTAATATGACACATCTCATACTATATTGGAATTATTATTGGGCTTATTACTGGATTAATAAGCTCCTTCAGAACAGGGGCTGGGCTTCATTTATCATCAGAGGCATTAGGATGGGAATGAGTGAGTAAGACAGCCTCAGAAGTCAACCTGTCTGGGTTCAAATCCAGGTTCAATCATTACCATCTCTACCAACTTAATCTTTCTTTACCTCAGTTTTCTCAGCTATTCAGTAAAGAGTCTCAGTGTAGGGTTAAATGAATTAATACATGTAATTAGGATCAATTCAAGTTTTGTGGGATTAGAGTTTAAAGAATTTTGTGGTACTCCTTAAAAAAAAAAAGAAAAAAATTTAATGTGAAAATAAATGTATTTAAAATGAGAGAAAAATACAAGTTACACATTGTAAAAAAGCTAAAGAATATTAAAAATATCATAGAATTAAGAAAAATAATGAAATAAAATTAATGACAACTCATTCTATAATTTTTTTCCTACTTTTTTTGGCTATAAGTTCCTTTCATATAAAATGATTTTATATTATCCATTGAGATAATAGAAAGATTATTTTCTTTTCTAGTGTGATTGAAATTTGTTTTTTATTATTAATCATTTAGAAATGTTTATTTTTCTTCATAATTCATTGGTGGTACCATCTACATTTTTAGAATTATTGCCATCTTTGGGAAAATCTTTATCAAAATACAATTTCTGGCCTGCAACTTCATGTAACAAAGCCTGATGGGTGTGCACCATGGGCAGTAGCGATAGACCAGCAATAGATTTGCTATACAAGGGAGTGATTGTGAGACACGTACATATTCTTCTGAACCCAAACTAAATCCATGCTTAATTTAATTTCTCCTTTCTAGATCTCTAAAATTCCCATGACATCATTCACACATGATTATTTGCAAAATTAAAAAAAATGCCATCAAGTGAACACATTGCTAGAACTCCTAAGGCTTTGTGAGGGACCAGTGAAAGTGAGGGATCTGAACTTAAATTTCCTTGGTGTCATGGTAAATCCACTTTCTTATGTAATAAGAGCGCTGGGACAAGAAGTGAATATTCCAGCACAGATAGCACAAGACATGTGCAGGGGCACATCAAAGATCCAAAGCACTAGAGAGATGTTAACCTTCTTTATCCTGTTTAAGAGTTAATTCCTCAGTATGGAGGATGTTAAGGCTGAAATCAGTCTTCCTTAAGACCCATCAAGCCCATATGACTAAAGTTCAGCATCAAGCATCATTTTCTCTGCTTAGCCCCCTATTTTCTCACCTAGACTGAAGACCCGTCTTATGTCTCCCCATTCATTTGGCTGGAGCGATAATATGTTAGTTAGATATTGTCTAACGAAGCAGCCCAAAACTTAGTGGCTTAACACAACAATTTTATCATGCACAATTCTGTGGATTGAAAGTTAGGTCAGAGTTCATCGGTATGGCTCATCTCCTCTCAGTGTGATTTCAGTCATATGGTTATGTTCAGCTGGGAGCTCACCTAGGGCTGCAATGTCCAAGATGGCTATATCTGCATGGAACCGAGGCCAAAGGTGACTTGAATGGCTGAGGGCTGGCTGGATCTCTTTCTGTCTCCTGGAAATCTACCATCATCTACTAGCCATACACTTTCTTCTTTCCATGCTTGCTGCATCCTAGGATAGCCAGATTTCTAAAGGGGTAGGATGTAAACTGGCATTGAAGTATTGCTGCCACATTCTATTGGCCAAAGCAAGTCACAGGGTGACTCAGATTCAAGGGGAAGGAAAATAGACTTCTATCTCTTGATGGAAGAAGCAACATACATGTTGGTGGTCATCTTTGTAAACAATTTTCTACAATCTTTCTTCTGGCCACAGCAATTTATGTCTCTCCTGAGTGCAAACTTTACCCAGCGCCTTCTCAAAACCTGTTCAAGTCTCATCCAATTACTTATTAGGTTCAAAGTCCAGTGTAATGTGATCTGCACTAGGTCCTAATGTGGGTTTCTCTCTCCATAGAGAATAACAGGCCTACATAATAAGAGAGAGGCCATGTGGAGTAGGAACAAAGGACCCATGCTGACAGCCAGGACCAAAGCCTCAGATGTATGAGTGAGGCTATCTTTGATTCTCTAGATCTAGTCAGCATTCTCAGCTGACACCACGTGTAGTAGAAAAGGGCCACCTTAGCTGACCTCTGGTTGAATTTCTGACCTACAGAATTATTAGCAATATAATTGTAGTTTTCAGCCACTAAAATTTTAGATGATTTTTTATGCAGCTCACTGAAAGAATATTCTACTTAGACTTTATCCTCATTTATTTCTTGTTTCTCCTACCTTTGGCTTTGATTCACATTTTGACTTTGCGAAAGACCAATTGAGTTTCCATAGCCCTGCTCCATCCTTCTATAGCTTGTTAGTCCAAATTCCTCATTCAAAGAAAATTTTTGTTCTATCAACACCCCATTTCTAGCACTAGTTTCTATTCAGTCAGTTTTTGCTATGGTAATGCTGCATAACAACCTATATACTTATTGTTCATGTTACATGTTTGTTCTTGGTCACCTGTGGCTCTGTGACTCCAGGCTACCAGTAGACTGAGGATTGATACTGTGTGTCTTCTTAGTTTGGGACTTGGTCTGATAAAGCCTCCTCTATATGCACATGCTGTTCTTTTCATGGCAGATGATAGGAATAGTAAACCATGCTGAATCAAGCAATCACACTTAAAACTTTTATTTAGAACTAACACACTGCGACTTCTGTTCACATCACATAGGCCAAGGTATGTCATAATATCACATGGCTATCTCTCAAATCAATGAGGTGGGGAGGACTATTTCCATAGACTATATATCTCATATTACAATGAGCAGAAATATATTCTATTACAAGGAAGGAGTGAGGAGTTGGAAACAATTACCTAATCTACCACAAATATCTTTGTCATTTCAAAATATTTCCTTAGTGCAGCCTGATCATCATTCATTCATTCATTCATTCATTCATAAATTCAACAAATATTGATTGAGCACCAAATATATGCTGGACATGTTTTAAGTGCTTGGGTTATAGCCTTTTCTCATAAGGCTTATATTGTAGTTAAAAATTTTTTAAATAGGATATTTGAATCTATACTTCAGAGTTATTTGTTATTGTCTATCCAGAAGTTAAGTTTGGTTGCAATTTTCTCCTCATTGTTAGATTCCTCTTTTCTTTGTTCATTAGACTCCACCTCTGGCTAAGCAGCGTTGTTTATGAACATTATGAAGTAGGAAGCTATGTCAAATTATAAATATATGGGCTTACTCCTATGAATTCTCTAAGATGTTGCCAGATGACATTATGTAAAAGTGTTAAGTATAAATAGGGAGCTGAAATAATGCCAACTCAGAGAAAACTTCTATTTTTGACATACACATGAAAGAAAGAGAAGGAAAAAGGAAAGAAAGACATCATTTGTAAAGGCAGAGACCCAATATATAAAGAAGATAGGAATCTAAAGACTTGATGTTTTATGTCCCTTCCTAAGTCATACATTCATTCATTATTCAACCATTTATTCAACAATTATTCCTTCAGCTCCTGCTATGTGCCATATTCTGTTGTAGGTGCTAGGAATATAGTAGTATACAAAAGAGACAAATGAGCCTACATGTCAGTGAGAGAGACAAACAAATAAACATATAAATAAAATCCACAGGATGAAGGTGATGTAGCAGTTAGGTAAGTAAATAATGTCATAGTCAAAAATGGGCAATGTGAGAAGAGTTTAATAAAGGTCATAATTAACTTAATGTAGTTAATAGATAATTAACTGAATCAAGAGTTTATAAAGGTTAATAATTAACAATAAAGCAGGGTTAGAAAAACAACAGATACACTGTGCCCTGGAGCTAGCGATAGTGGGGAGCTTCTAACATGGAGGCCTAAAAGATAAAGAGATGGGGAAGTCATCAGAACCCAGAGGAAGCCGAATGGAGAGGGCCACCTGACAGAAACTGTGATCTTCATTAAAGGATGCAGCTGACCCGCAGGGACTTGGCAATAATGGAGCTGGAGAATAAATCTCCAATTTCTTTCTCTTTCTTCCCTAGATCTCCTTCCGCTGTCTCCCATTGGTCAACCCAACAGGAAGCCAGAGGTCAAAGGAGCTTGTTGACAGAGTCCATCGTGTCAGCCTCCTTGTGACAAAGCTGGACTGAGAAGATTGGAGTGTGAATGTGGAGCATGGTATGGAAGATATCCAGGGCAGATAGTGACAAGTGCTATGGAGAAAAATAAAGCAAGAAAGAGTGATAAGGAGGAAACAGGACAGGTGATTAAAATTTTTAAGTAGGTGATCGGAATAGGCCTCAACAATTGTGACATTTAAGCAAGGATTTCGAAGTGAGTCAGCTATGTGGAAATCTAAAGGAAGACTATTCTAGGTCAAGGGAAAACAGATGTAAAGTCTCTGAGGCAAAGCATTCTTGCGTGGTTGGAATGGATGTAACTGCAACAACTACAGGGGATAAAAGCAGTAAGTGAACTGCCCCAAGGTGATGCAGTTTCACCAATTCCTCCATTTTGAATTCTGAGAGGGCACCCCACTTACCTGCTCTGATGCCTGTGAGAGTCTGGGGGAGGGGCCCGAAGGATGTATATAAGGAGGATTTTTCTTATTGGGGGTTCTCTCTTTCATGCAACAACCCTGAAGTAAAGATCTTTTGTATTTTTTCTATCCAAAAAATCTTTTTGGTAAATGAAGGCAGATGAAGAAATAAACAATCTTTTAGAAAAGCAGTCTTTCTAAATTTTGTTCTCGATTCCTAATCAGATTTAAAGCAAACTACTCGTTTTAAAGGAAATTATTGAGAACCTCGATTTAGAGTTTTGACGTTTCAACCCAACTTCAATCTCTCTGAAGATTCTGAGGGAAGGAGGGGAGCTATAGTAAGGGATTTCATCCTCTCTGCTGCTCGTAGTGTGTACACCACACTGTGTTTTCAGAAACGCCAGAGAGAACTGGAATGAAAGATGTAACGACATTCTTTTTGAATGAACTTTTCTGTGGGGATACAAAGAGAATGTGATAAAATTGCAAGAGAAAAAAAGTAATTCTGAATTTTTGACCTTGTCTTTAAAGAAAATGAAGTCATTTTATCCATCTACTTTATCTGCATAAATCATATGGATCAGATATAAATGATGAAAATGCCTGTCAGAGGCCTTCATATGAATGGATATCTGTTAAATAGAAAGTGACAACTCTCTTGTGACTGCATCTGGATTTTAAAGAGGATTCTGAGTTACATATGTCTCCAGTGGGACTACACAGACTTAGTTATAAATTCTTCACCAGTAAATAAAATCAGCAGAGGTGTAAATGTATAGAAAAATTACCTTCAGGAATTATGAAGAGTGATTTCCTTAGGACAATTATTTAATCTGATTTTTAAATGTTCTGAATTTCTGATTTCCATTTCCTTAGAGTAGTAGAAATAACAGAATATTAATTAATCTTCTTTCAAAAATGAAAAGTCGGTATGTAAATTTTGATTTCTTTTGAATCCATGTGTAAACTATAGTGGAAGGTACATTACCACTTTGACATCTGTTCAAGAAAGAATTATGTTCAATGTTAGAAAGAGAAATTGAAGCAGGCTGCCAGAAAATATAGCTGATCTGTGACTTTCTTGGATTTGGTGACACAGAGATGAATATTTTACTCTCGGTTAAAAGAAAAAGCTTTCAAAGTTGCACTTGCTGTTATTCCAATGATACCTTTCTCAGACTATAGACTAATGCAAAATCTCTTCCTGTCATGTAAAATGAAATACTGTTATTAGAGTGCCTGAATTTTCTGAGTGCTAATGCACATTAAAAGTTATCAGTGTGGAGTCTGTACAGTAAATACTTAACAGAATACCCACTTTTCAGAGTTTCTCAGTTATTCTTTTTTCTCATTGAGAACAATTAAATAATGACTAATAAGTAGAGGACACACTGAACTTGTTTGTGAATAAAGAAGTCTGGGAAAAATAAATATGTAGAACACATTATTGTCTTGCAAACTGATACAAGCCTTTTGGGTTTTCACAATTCTTATTTTTATTTTTATTTTTCTGTTGAGAAATAGTTAATATTCAATATTTAAAGGTATATGAAGGTTATAGGTCTCCTTTCCACTCCATTCCCTCTATCAGGTAATATGTTACAATCAAATGTCATACTGCCACACTAACAGATATTTATTAGCAGACTGACACAAAACACTCCTGCCACCTCTTCTATAAGTTAAATGTAGTCCTAGCTTTCTCTTTGTGAGGTATTCTCAAAATGACTCAGCATTTTCCCTACAGTACAGCAAAATGGCAACTGTTGTTTCCATCGCTATCCAGTTGCTACCTCACAGCACACTCAGCCTCCAGATTTCAATGCAGCCAATGTGTGACTGCAGCCTCCGCTGTCATCAAGCAGGTTTCCTGACAACAGACAATTAATGATCATTGTTTGGCCACATATACCATTGACTTCAAATAAGTTTTGTAATGTGGACACGACATTCGATTAGGAGGTTCTCTTGGCCACCTTCTGTTACACACAGACTAATGTTTTCTCAGTGTTTATGTAAGTTTTATAAATGATACGTACTCGTCATTCCAAAGAGAGCACTATGTCATCCCCACCTGTCACATGACCTCCCTGTGTTTCATACAGGCCATTCTCTTGATGGGCACATGATTCCCACGTGGGGGTCACATGATCCTGTTGTGACTCCCGCAGGGCCATGCTCTCAGATTAACACTGTCTAATTTGAACAGACTAGGCTAAAGACCTATGCACACTACCAACTATCTTGACCCTGTGACAGAAACTAATGTGCAGTGCATGGCCCACAGATCGAAGCTGTCTACTCTTACAGAAAAAAAAGGAGTTCTCCATTCATGGTAACAGTACTGTCCTCCCTTCAAATTATGTAGACTGGAGACACGGGCCCATGACACAAAGCCAGTCTCTTCCTAACACTAATACAATGGAGTCCTGGTCTAAAGCCACCAAGCCTGTCCTCGTTGAAAATTAGTAGATTGGGGACCTTAAACTGCAAGGCCAGCCTTTCCTCTGGTAAGAATATCTTTCATAGAGAACTAGAACCTTGGTTCCAGGCCTGGACTTTTTGTTAGGAGTGAGAGTGACGACTTTGGCTTGCAGTTCTAATCCCTTCACTTATTCCAGGAGGTAGAGTTGGGACCTTGGCTCACAACATTTCTTCTGTCTTTTCCTAACAGAGACTTGGAACTGCACTTTTGATTCTAATCCTGTCCTGCCTGAATGAATGTCCAGTGGTGTCCTAGGCCCACAGCAATAAGCCTGTCTCCTCACAGGAACTGGAGTGCAGGCCCAGGTCCCAGGGTCAAGACCGTCTAATTTATAACAGACTAGACAAAATAACTACTCACACTACACCCAAGGTAGCTCCTGTGGACAGAAACTCATGTGGAATATACGGCCCACAAACAAAGCTGTTCTCTGAACAAAACGAAGAATGGAGGTCTCTGTTCATACCAGAAACACTATCTTCCCTTGAAAGGATGTCTAGTGGTGATTCAGGCCCAAAGTACAAAGCCCATCATTTCCAAACAGTAAGTGCAAGGGAGACTGGAATCCATGGCACTAAGACCGTACTCTCTGAAAACTAGTAGATAGGAGACCTTACCCCACAGGGCAAGCCTGTCCTCAGGTAAGAGAATCTTAACTTGAGCCCTAGGACCTTGTCTCCTACCCTGGATTTCTAGTCAGGAACCAGAGAGCTGAACTTGGTTTGCGGTTCCAACTCCTGCCCCTATTTCCAGGAAGTAGAGCTGAGAAATTGGCCCACAGCATTTCTTCTGTCTTTCTCTAACAGAGACTGAAGGGGTAGCCTGGGCCCATGATTCTAAGCCTGTCTTCTCTGAAGGAATATCGCCTGGTTTCCTAGGCACACAGCAACAGTCTTGGTGCCGTGAACCGAGTCCTCCTTTCTTCCCTCTCCTAGGAGATGAGAGCTTGGTTCTGTGGGCCAAGGTCTCCATAAGAGTTTCTGGTAGCAGGGGCCAGGCTGGGTGTTGTGGGCCTAGGTCTTCAGTCTGGACTTTGTTACCAATTGGATGGTCTTGACCTTGTGAGCCTGGGGCTGCCTACTAGTTCCTTTTAGGAAGTCCAGGCTGGGGGGCAATTTCCATTCTAGTTTCTCTTCCATAAAGAAGGCTTATTGCTATGTGTCTAGGACTCCAGGCGACATTCATTTAGGGAGGACAGGCTTAGAACCGTGGTTCCAGGCCACCCTTTCAGTCTCTGCTAGGGAAAGACAGAAGAAATGCTGTGGGCCAATTTCTCAGCTCTACTTCCTGGAAATAGGGAAAGGGATTGGAACGGCAAACCCAATTTCAGCTCTCTGGTTCCTGACTAGAAATCCAGGTAGGAGATAAGGTCCTACGTCTCGAGTTAAGATTCTCTTACCTGAGGAAAGGATTGTCCTGTGGGGAACGGTCTCCTATCTATTAGTTTTCAGAGTGGACAGGCTTAGTGTCATAGGTCCCAGTCTCCCTTGTACTTACTGTTAGGAAAAGACAGGCTTTGTGCCTTGGGCCCGTGTCACCACTCCACATCCTTTCAAGGGAAGATAGTGTTTCTGGTATGAACAGAGGCCTCCATTCTTCCTTTTGTTCAGAGAAGACAGCTTTGCTTGTGGGCCATACACTTCACATGAGTTTCTGTTCACAGGGGCTACCTTGGGTGTAGAGTTTGTAGTTGTTTCGTCTAGTCTGTTATAAATTAGATGGTCTTGACCTTGGGAGCCTGGGCCTGTACTCTACTTCCTGTGAGGAGAGTCCAGGCTTTGTGTCATAGGCCTAAGTCTCCATTCTAGTTTCCCTTGCATAAAGACAGGCTTGTTGCTGTGGGCATAGGACACCACTCGACATTCGTTCAGGGAGGACAGGCTTAGAACCGGGATCCCGGGCCACCACTTTCAGAAGCACTCAAGGCAAACAACAGTGATTTGGCTGTCTTAGTTTTAGTGAGGTGGCAGAAATCATCCAGTGTGAGGAATAATAAAACTGTTATTGTGTTAAACCATTAGATTTTGGATTTACTCGTACTTCAGCGTGCCCTGGCTATGCGCCACTTTTTACAGATAAGGGTCAGCTTTGGTCATAAATTTTTATTTATTAGAGTCGTAAGTGAATCATTAGAGCTTCATAAACTGTATACATAAAGAAATTGGTCAAGTATGAGGGGATGTGTGTATACATGTATAATAAATATTACTATGTGTCGTTCAAATCATATACAAATTTATTTTTCCTTAGGAGTAGTGAGGTTCATAGACGACACTGATGAAAGTGTCTCAGAAGATATATGTGACATTTGTAGTGAGTTTTAGAATTGTCTAGGAGAAAGGCTGCATTAAAAAGGCTGTCCTAAAATACTGTTTCGGATTTTTCTTTTTTTGCCATGTAAACTTCACCTCTTTCTTGGGTAGCAGGAAAGCATTCTTAATTAATGTAAATAAACATTTTACTACTCATAATATTTTGATTTTCCTATACCATTCCATTAAACAAACTTTATTTATTTTCATAAAAATCAAATTAAAAATGACCAGAGAGAAGAATCGAAAAATAATACAAAAATAATAGTAAAATCTAAGGCTCTGTAAGCCATACTTAAATTGACTTACTGCTATCATTCTATCTATGAAATTCTTTTATTAACATTTTACTTCAAGAAGATCCTTAAGCTATATCCTGATTCTTCTTAGTAATGCAATTAATTTGATCAAAATCCATTAATGGGATATTGTAGTAGTTAACAAGAAATAATCAGAGAGACAGATATACTTGAAGTACGGGGGAATCCGGATTAAATAAAAATTTCACTCTAGTGTATTTAAATATTTCATATGTGACTTTGATTTTAATTAGAGCATGGCCTGCACTTCTTTAGTTGGTGGATGTGGGAGGCAGCTTCTAACCTGGCTCCAGCGATCCCACTTCCTGGTCCCATGCCCTTGTGCAATCCTCTTCTCTTGAGTGTAGGCTGACCTACTGCTTTAGATCACTAAAAGATCGTGACTTCCATCTTTCTTACCCTCTCTTGTTCCCCCATTTGCTTGCTCTGTTGGAAGCCAGATGTTATGTTGTGACCTGCCCTAAGGAGAGGCCATACTGAGAGACATGGAACTGCGGGAGGACTCCAGCCCACAGCCCACAGCCCATGAGGGTCTGGATCCTGCCAATAGCCACTGTGAGTGAGTTTGGATATAGATCCTTCCCCAGTTAAGCCTTTAGATGATAGCAGTATCAGCTAAAACCTTGATTGAGACTGTGAGTCCCAGGGCCCCTTAAGCTACACTGACATTCCTGACCCATAGGAACTATGAGTTATTAAATGTTTGATTTAAGCAGCTACATTTTGGGGGTAATTTCTTAGGTAATAATAGATAACAAATACAATGGATAAAAATGTGGATGCAATTATGAAAATTATAAGTCTAATAAAACAACATAGAGGCAAATCAAGGCTGGAGTCTTAAATGTAAATGAAACATCTCTTTAAATAATTTTCATAGATCGGTGATGCTTTAAGGAGTGTGTGGTGACTATCAGGAGCATGACTAAAGAGAGTGGAACTTGATGGTCTTGAAGTCATAAAGAAGTCTAGGTCACAAAACAAACAAACGCATAACTCACATTTAGATTGCCTTTTTGTTTTGTAATTCTTTGGATATAAGCGACATTTTCTAGGCCAGGTCATAAATGCTTAAATTCATTTACCTTTCATGTCTATGAAGATAAATTCTCAGAACAAATATTATTATTATATGATTATGAGACTGATGTGCTGCCTGCTGCACTAAGAGGGCAGCTTTGTTATATGATTAAAATAAACTAGATACAAAGAATAATATTAGGTTTCGTCATCTTTTCCTATGAAAGTAATACTTGGAAGGATTGATATTTCACTTAAACATTAACCTATTGCTTTTGACAGCAAGAACATAGGATCTGAAAAGAATAACTCAGGTATGTGGATGCTGTCCCACTGCAACAAACAATAGACACCAGATTTAAAGAATCCTATTTCATTCCTTAGAGTTCTAATACTTATGGTGTAAGTCTGATGGTTGCTGACTTCAGAGAGTGCCTACTATGTTACCGTGCACAGCTCCTGGGTATTTTTATGAGCGAATATCACTTATGTTAACTTCTCTAGCAATAAAATCCTGACTTATTTGATCTATTAAACTACTCAACCCTACTCATAAAATTTAAGTAATGACTGACTACCACATACAGTTGTACAAAAAGCACCTACTTTTTGCTCTTACTAGTATTATTGATCTAGACTATGTCTTGCTCCAAATGAACTTGACACAAAAGTCTGTGCCTCCAGTGACTGACAAACTATGGCACTTCTCTGCTTCTCTTTGAGAATGAAGAACTCGATGAGGAAGATGCTATTAACATGTGTAGGAAATGAGAGCAGAAAAGTTCACAGTATTCCACTTGCTTGGAATTCCTAAAAGTACCATCAGGGAAGTAGCATCTTGTAGAAATGGCATAGAACTGGGAGTCAGATGTAGTTCAAATCCATGATTTGTCAATTTCTAGCTACATGGCCGTTAGAAAATTACCAAACACCCATAGGTCTTTTTTATAAGAAGAATAAGGATTGCTGTAAGATTCAAATTATATCTAGGATAGTGTCTATTAGGCATGCAATGAACGTTAGCTCTTATATAGAATGGCTCATCTCATGAAACTGTTGACCACACTTAGCTCCCAGTGATCCTTGGTAACTTATTTGTGTAGTGTTTTGCAGGTACAAAATGTTTTAAAATCTGCTTTCTTATTTGCTACAGCAGGAGAGAAAGGTCAGAGTCATTGAGAAATGTGTCTATCGAAGATAAAAAGTGGTAGAGTTGGGACTCAGAAGCCCATTTCTGGTTCCAAATTATATATTTTTATCACAATAAAGAACTACTTCTGGGAAATATATACCTTCTCCGCATGCCTATGAAATATTGTTTTACTACTCATTTTGTATTATTATCCATTGCTTTATATAGTAATTTCTTTTTGCGGCTCTATGTTCTGTTTCCCAAGTGAGTAAGGAATAGGCTCTGTGCTTTATAACTCTCTAGTCCCTCAATGTCCAAGCTTAGTGCCTGCTCTGAGAAAACATTCAATAAAATTGGATTGATATATTGGTTGGGGCGTTTTTTTGGTAAACAACAGAAATAGATGATTCTGGCTCACCTAAGCAAGAAGAAATCTGTTGAAACACTTGCACGATATCACATAATTAACGGGAAGCTGAGAAACTGAGCAGGTAACAGCTTCATCCAAGGCTGCTTTGGAGATGGAAGTTTGATATTGGGCTTATTACAGAAAAAATGTGACCAGGACTCTGCTACTTGGGGAAATAATCAAATGTTAACCATTTTCAATTTCTATGTCATCTCATTCAAAAATCATATTTCAGTGACAGTATTTGAATGGTGCATTTTTGGGGTGCAGTTCTGTCTCTCGTCTCCAGGAAGCTAGGGCATCTCAGTCCCATAAAACCATATTCAATGGGCTAGAGTTAATTTCTCAAAGTGAAATTTGGGTACTGTTAGAAAGGAGAAGCTAACTCTTCAGCCTTCAAAAACATATAAACTGTTTACCGCAATTAGTTGAAGTATTTTAGGTAACCTTGTTAACTGTTTTCAATTTTGCATTGATCCAAGAAAGTAGGATGTGGATAGTGAATGATCTGGATTTATATAGTTTAGTTCCTAGGATGTGAAGTCCTAGATCTTTAGTCTTATCTCCCCAGATCTTAAACCATACAAATGTGTTTGGAGAATGCTAAAAGCACCATTACATTTAATTTGATTGAAACTATGCTGTAATTTCAGATAATGGAGATCATTTTGCATCTTAATTCCATCATTTATCATATTGATTTTCCCTATCAATAATCAAAAGAATTACAATTTGTTAAGCAAATACTATATCCCTGGCACTGAACAGGTCTTTTACATTTGTTACTTTATCCAATCCCTAAACTGTAGGATATTGCTGTTAGTTTCATTTTACAAATGAGAAAACAGAGGCAAATAAGATTAAGGTATTTGCCTTAAGCCACTCAGAAATTAAGAAATTCAGTTTGGATTGAAATCTAGGCTAGGAATCTCAGACTTTTCTCACTAAATTATTTTGCAGCTCAATAGCTTAATAATAAATTGAAAAATAAGGTTTGGTGTGTTGAAACACATTTTGCCACCTTGTTCCACTTACAAAATACATTTCATAGCTGAATAAGAAATTACTGTAACAGAAAAAATAATACTCAATAGTATAATTTATTTACATGAAAAAATTGAAAGGATAATCATTTTATAGATTTAATCATAAATAACACACCATATGAGTAACTTAAGTGCTATATATTTTTGATTCTACAGAAGGAAAAAAGAACTTTTCTTAGTATTTTAAAATTGCTTCAAGGAAATTGTAAATCTGGTACATAGATTTACATATTTATAATTTATAATAAATGAGAGGTTTTTCATTCAAGGTATCTAGGCAAAAGAATTTTATTTTTATAGATTTTATATTACTAAGAAACTTTTCAATGCAGATAACTGATGATTTAAATCTCCAATAGAAGAAATCTTTGCATATGAGGCTTGACTTCCATAAGACAGCTGTATGAGAGTTAATTTTCCTAGGGTTTTAAATGAAACCCTAAGGGAAAAGAAAAAACATTTGTTTTATGTTTCTAATGCAGATAGTACAAGTGGTTTCTGCTTTATATTTTTTTCAGGGGACCAGAGTCCCAGTCAATATCCTAAGCATAGAAAACAAACAAACAAAAAAGAGACAACTAGCAGTCAGTAAATGTTTACTTACACACCCTGCTAAGAACTTCAAATAAATTATCACATTCAACACTCATGGCAACTATAGTTCGTTATGAATTCTAAAACTAAACTTTAATTAAGGTTCCTTTTTGTTTCCACCTTGAAAGACAATTCTGTTCAAAGACCATTGAGAATGTTCAGAATAAAGGCAGACTCTGGGCTCCCTTTAAAAGATACACTTAGAGGAGAACAAAAGGAGAGAGGACGGGATGAAGAGGTTTACGGAATTCTTTACTGGCTCTTAGATGATTTAGCAATGCCAACAGAGAAACAGGAAATTCCTAGAAATGGAGAGTGCATGTTTATCAAGCTGTTCTACCTTGGGGTTGGTTTCCTCAAGGTTTTAAATATTTTCGTTTATATGTGTCTGGGGAGTAGAGTGATAGCCAGAAGACTGTGCCCTTGTTCCCAGTTGAACCCCCTACACTAGGTGGAGCTTCTATCCTTATTATCTCTACCCATGGGACCTCCACACCCATTTGCTCTGTACTCTGGGTCTTCTGACTTGACAGATGGTTCTTAGCACTGCATATACTTTTTTTTCTCTAGGCATCCTCTCTCCACAACCTATAATTAACATTTTTGATTAAGTACTTTTCTCTGCCATAGTTTTAACTGGTTTAGAGAAGTTAACCTATATATCTATCTTTCCTAAAGGAAAAAAAACACACAATCCATCTATAAGAAATTACACACACATACAAACACACAATAACATGGTGTATATGTGTGTGTATATATCCTCCCTCGACCAAAAAAAAATCTTATTTTATGGATCAGGAAACTGGAGATCTGAGGTTAAATGTATTACCAAGGATATAGCTAGATAAAGATGGACTTGGGATTTGAATCTAGCTAGAGTAGACCTTTGATCTTACTGGTTTAAACAATGAACAGTTGCTTAACTACCAAATAATGGATAAATATATATGAACAATAGTACATGGAATAAAATAGTTCCCATACAATTTCTATTTTGTATTTAAGATTCAATCTCCCATTCATTATATCTTAGATCCTTAAAGTTGTACAAGTGAATTATATAACTAAATTTATTCCCAGGAAATGAGTGCTTGGAAATCAGTTTGATGCCTATTTGGAGGTTTAGCATCTTCTCGACAAACTCTGAAAATAAAAGTAATATGGCATATTCTGTACATTCACTTGTCAAATTCTTCATATCACTCTATGAACAGTTTTACTCTGTGATTACAGGAAATATCTACTCAAATGTTTCTCTCATTGGCAGCTACAAATCATAACACATCTGGAAAGCTTCTGAGAAAACTCCCTTAATGAAAATGTCCTTTTAAAGTGAAGATGCTCTTTGTCTTTGACAGTCATATTTAGTCAGAATTTAGTGAAATACATAGATTCCTTCAAGAAGGGACCTGGAGGAAGTAGTGATAAGTAAAAAAGAAAAAAAAAAAGAAAGAAAATGAAGATGCTTTATTGACTAAGTTAAAAACACAAGCCTCGAACACATAGCTTTTAATCATAGGATTTATCAATACCACTAGGAGTTAGGCAAGTTTAGGTGTATTACTCTGATAAAAAACTAATTTTCTAGTAACAGAGGCAGAAATTAGAAGATTCTTTTTCTCTCCTTAAATGATTTTGCCTTTTACACAGGAATAAAACTCACAAAGTATGGATAAAATGAGTAGGCTTTATGGCTTCAGCTCTTTTTTTTTTTGTATCCCAAGCATAACAAACAGAATCTACTTAGACCCTTACCTATAGGCAAGATTAAAGAACATAAATTCTTTACACAGGAAACATGACAGATATTAGTGGTATTTGTATATATCTCTTATAAAACATTATATTCAATAAATGTTTATTGAACATGTATTTTGTGGATAGCACAGTGTTAGGCGATGTGGAAGAAACAGTGAAGATGTCTACCCTTGAAGAGCTTATACCATGGATGGGAGATGGGATTTGTGTACATGGAAAACTCAATAATGGAAAGTTGGCACTAGAAAGGTCACATGATAGTAAATAATTGATGAGAGAGAGAGAGAGTCCCATATTTAGAGGTGGCCTGGCCCAGAAGACTTCTTGAACAATAGATTTGATTTGAGGTCTAAAAGAGAATAAAATAAAAATAGAACACAGTAAGGAAAACATTCTGTGAGAAAAAATTGTTACAAAAAGTCATAGAAGTGGATGGAGTAAATCTAACATCTGCAAGGGAGAAGTGGATGTATGTAAAGATAGGAATATAAAGTCCAATTGTGGAAGGATTAGAAGGCGAGGCTGAGGAGTGTAAATTTTATTCTAAATGTATTTGGAAACCACTGAAGATTTTTGAGGACATAACATGGTAGAAGTAGTGTTTTATGAAAATTAAATGATATGAAAAACAGGAAGACACTTTAGAAGGCTTTATTAATAATCTTACAGTAAAAGTGGGCCTATATTAAGATGGAAGTGGCCTATATTAAGATGCAGTACAGAAATAGAAAACAAGAATCATTTGAAAGAGATCCTCAGAAGGAGATTAGACTTTGGGTGGTGAGCACACAATGGAATATACACATGATGTATTATAAAGCTGTACGCTTGAAATTTATATAACGTTATTAACCAATGTTACCTCAATAAATTTAACTAAAAAAGAAAGATGTTTATAGGAGTTTATTAAATAAGAATGATAAATAAAATAATAAAGACAAATATGTTTCTGAGGTTAAGACCAGGGCACAGCGAATGTTTCATTATTGATAGAATTGTTGGAGGCAGGAGAGTGATCCAATTTTTGGGAAATAGCAAATTCAGATTTGATATATGTTTAACTGAAATAACAGTAGAATACACATATTTTCCTAAAACATTACATGTTACTTTTGTCCATCTAATGACTATTTACATTTATCGAGAGAACTTGCTCTTTTAAGGAGTCTTTGGTGAACCTTTTTAAAAAAGAAGATATTTTAATGTAAATCATACATCTCTTATTTTATAAATTTTGGTTTTCCTTTTGTTGGATTTTTGAAAGCAGCATACATTTGTAAAGTTCACTGATTATCATCTCTAAGAGCTAGGAAGAACTTCCTTACACATCTTTCCTTTATTTCCACCATGGCCCACATTCATTCGCACTGCAGCACTGGTTCTCAAACTTGGCTCTATATTGGAACCACTTGGAGAGTTTTAAAAAATATGCTCATGCATGAGCTCCACTCTCAGGAGATGTGCTTTAATTGGATTTGGATGTGTCTTGGGTGTTGGGAGTTTTAAAAGCATCAGCATGTAGCAAAATTTGAGAACCATGAATTCACAGGTAACCACTATGGAAAAACAAAAAACCCCTTTTTCTGTGGGCTAAAGTCTAAAAGTGATCAAGATGAACATAATGAACATTGGAAATAAGTTTAAGATAAATGATCCCTGTCTCTGTTTAATTCCGTTTGCTCATTTTTCAAAGTTACTACTCACAGTCAGGACGGAACACTGATCACTGCAAGGCCTCCCATACTTCAAAGAATTGAAAACACTGAGGCTGCCAATTCTCCAGACCCCTGGCACTTGATGGTACTCAGGGGAATGAAATGGGGAGAAAGAGTTTCGACAAGGGATGGGGCTCCTGGAGATAAATACCATCTGTAAGGGTGATCCATCCTTGGGAGTCTGTCCTCCTGCACTGTTAACTCCCTCCTCTGCCCCAAATGTCCAGAAGCTTGAACATAACATCCAACCACTGTGGCTCCACAATTCTACTACTGAGACACTCAGGATTTTTCTGTGCTACATCCCTTCCTTTTTACATGTTGAAAACAAAAATAATCGAAAAGTCTATAGACTAAAAATGCCTTACTGTATTTTATAATTTATCCCACTTTCTATATCATTTCCAGATAAATGGGATATCAGATAATTTGCCCTAATATCCTAAGCCCTGTTGATTGCTAGCTGCTAAATAGAGTAGAGAAGAAAGGCACCTTTGGAAAACAATTATAAACAACTACTGATCTAATTGAGATTAAATTAGTTGCCCCATTTGTAACTTTACAAACAAAATAGAATTAAAAATACAGAACAGTCTATTCCGAAGGCTAAATCTAATACAGAAAACTTTTAAAACATACCAAAGTTCTTACATACAGACATCAAAGCATAATCAATAAGTACTAAAATTTAACTGAGAAATTTGCTTATTCACTAAGGATAATAAGTTGTTTAAATGTTTAAACTCAGTTCTGGTTAAGTTTATGAGATAAGTGCTACATTACAACAGGAAATATGAGGTCACCTAAGGGGTTTGTAAAAGAGATGGACAAAAGCTCATTTCATGATGCTTAAATTACTCTTCCAAATAAGATTATAAATGGGTTAGGAAGTTAGAGATTAGAGGAAGATATTGGGAAAGATGTTTTGTTCAGGGTGGGTCTCAAATCATCTTCCTGAAAGGCAGAGGTGTGTATGTGTGTGGACTTCTCTCTAGCTTGGAATTACATTTATCTTGTGCTGCCTGCAGGGATGTGAGAACTGAGAATATGGAAAGTTAAGATATGTGCCAGATCCTAAGGGTAAGGGAAGAGTGGTAAGTGACCACCCAGAAAAATTGCTTTCATTCAGAAAAAAAATGCAAGTGAGCGATTACCTGTGACCAGCCTCCAAGAAGACCCAATGAAGTTGCTCAGTGAGAAAATAAATATCAGTCAAGAGAGATCTTTACTGTTTCCTCATTTTTCCTTCAAATCACATGCCTCTGATGCTAAGAAATCTAGTTAGCAGTCTACCTGAAGAGAAGGAACTGGTCATGTCCCCTCTTCCTTTCCTAGAAGGTCCAAACTTAGGAAGAGGAAACTTAACATTTAAGATTTGAAGTTTTTGACTATTTTATTAGATTGAACATATCATTTACTAAACAAAGACTACGTTTTTTTGGCTTAGAAGTGACTAAAAACTTTTTGTTACTTAAAAGTGACCAGCAAAGTGGAACTTGGGCTAAATTTTTCCAAGGTCAGAGAAATATTTAGTCTCACTGAAAGGCAGAGGAGAAAATGAAGTTGATTTTTAATTAGGCACTATGAATTCTTCTTCCTCAATTCTAGGGCTATACAGGTCTGTTATACTGCAGGAGAATTGCTGCTACCAAAAGATAAAACCCACAAAAGGAAATTGCTAAGTAGTAGAGATTACCTACTGGAGACTCACTTGAAGGAAGTAGAGTGGTATTTGAGTACTCCTTCCTAGCCATTCTCCACTGGCTTCAGAGAAAAGTAAAGAAGATACCCACTACCTACTCATCTCCATGGTGGGTTCATTGACCTTCAAGGACCACTTGACTTGGACATGCTTAATATGACATTGGACAGTTTGCTTTAGGTAATAGTGGTTGTTGAAGAAGGCAAGGTATTCTTTTCTCTTTTTCTTAACAAATAAGTCAGAATGTCCTTTTAAAAAAATCTCTTGATGAAAGGATTAAGAAGTACAAATTGATAGTTACATAATAGTTACGGGAATGTGAAGTAAAGAATAGAGAATATAGTCAATAATATTGTAATAATTATGTCTAGTGCCAGGTGGGTATTAGACCAATTGGGGGATCACTTAGTAGATAATATAAATGTCTAACCACTATCCTGTACACCTGAAACTAATATAATATTGAATGTCAACTTTGATTGAAAAATAAAATGGAAAAAAAAAAAGAATCTTCTCAAGGTGACAATGAGCAAATTTAGGAAACAAATGGATATGAGGAAATAATTTTGACCATCTAATAAACATGATATCTAGTCTCTGGAGGGAACCTGATGTCTCTAATTCTACGAATTTCAAGTCAGGTAGTAGCAGACAGTAGTCCCATGA
The DNA here is from genome assembly GCF_902729225.1 of Pteropus medius. Taxonomy (NCBI): domain Eukaryota; kingdom Metazoa; phylum Chordata; class Mammalia; order Chiroptera; family Pteropodidae; genus Pteropus; species Pteropus medius. The sequence goes on along the minus strand of NW_024342474.1, from coordinate 5,788,676 downwards.
CAGAGAATTGGGGAAGATGTTTTTTTCAGCCTCTCATCATACTTCATACCCTGCTAAATGAATACAATGCTGGAGGTAGGGATAGCAATAAAAAAAAAAAAGAGGGGGGCATTCAACATAAGATAGTTGAATGCAAATTTTGGAAACTGAACCTTATTGTTATTATTTTTAATTTAAGTGGGGAGACATTTTGGGGTACATTCTGGATTTTAAACCTCATCCACTGATTCATAGTTTAGTTTTGTCCCTTGGTACTCTTGCTTTTCTATTTCACAGGTTCAAAAGTACATGTTATTAAAAAAAGCATAATTGGTTGAATTTTTAAAAGGCTCTGGGAATGTTTCAGCACTATTTTCTTTTTAAATTTTTTTTTGCTAATCTGAGACATATAATTCAAAGGTAATCATTCTATAGCTCAAGTTTTGTCCACAGTTTTATTACTCCTATGTCTTACTTGACAAGTGCTATCTTCATTGAAAGGACCAATGAACTCAGACAGAAGGTCTAAACACATCTTTTTTGACTACCCAGGAAATCTGAGATTAATCCCAGGCCCAATTTAACCTAGAGGTTAATATCAAAATTCCTAATTACCATTTCAATTCTATCATTATGAACAATCTACAAATCATTTATTTTAAATTAGTACTGTAAATGCCATTCCATTTCTGCTGCAAAAGCTCATTTATTAAAGATTTTAAATTCAGAGGTTTGACCAGAAACTTTCATATCATACCTCTTTTTATGATACCTATCTTCAAAACTTCTATCAAAATTTTTTTTGAATAGTTCGTACTCATCTTTGAAGAGTATTAGCTGGCATCATGATAAATTATGACCAAATGTTTTTAAGCCTTGATCCACTTAATAACCTTGATATAAAGCAAAGTATAATAAATTTCCCCTTGACTATCATCTATACTTTAAAATTTTTTTTAAAATTTAGTTTGAAATATACAGTATACTGGTTAGACATCTATATAGTTCATAAAATGTTCCCCCCAATTGCTCCCTCCCTCCTCTGACCCTCCACCTAGCCAACATATTAATGCTAACTGCATTCTCTATGCTGTGCTCCTCATCCCAGTGACCATCTATCAGCTACTAATTTGTACTTCTTTAGCACTCACCCCAGTCTCCCAGCCCCCCAAACGCTCCTCCCCTCTGACCGACATCAAATTGTCTACTATATTTGTGAGTCTGTTTTTGATTAGTTTGTTCTTTTTATTCCTTAGATTCTTCATATAAGTGAAATCATATAGTGTTTATCTTTGTCTGTCTTAAATACCTTCTAGGTCCATCAAAGTGATATCTTTTTCCATCCCCTTTCTTTTCATATATAGGGGTCTTGTTTTCTTATCCTTTCAGCCACTCTATCTTTTGGTTGGAGCACTTAATTCTTTTCCATTTAAGGTACTTATTGATGAGAATGTAGTTGTTACCATTCTTTATTCCTGTTTTTGATACATGTTTTTATTCTTAAAGAAGTCCCTCCAACATTTCCTAAAATACTGGCTTGGTGGTGATAGCTTATCTAGGAAGCTCTTTATCCGTCTTTCAACTCTAAATGATAGTTTTGCTGGATAAAGTATCCTTCATTGTAGATCCTGGGTCTTCATCCTATTGAATATTTTTGGCCAAGTCCTTCTATCCTCATCGTTCCTTTTGAGAAATCAGCTGCCAGTCTTATGGGTTTTCCCTTATATGTAATTATTTTTCTCTTGCTGCTTTAAAGATTCTTTCTTTGTATTTCACCTTTGACATTTTAATTATGATGTGTCTTGGTGTGCGCCTCTTTGGATCCCTCATTGTTGGAATTCTCTGAGCTTCCTGGGGTTTTATGTCTATTTCCTTCACCAAGTTAGGGAAGTTTTCCATCATTGTTTTTTCAAACAGCTGTTCATTATCTTGATTTTCCTAAGTTACATTGATCAGACCAATATGTGGAGCCTTAATTGTGTCCCATATCCTCCTTAAATTATTTTTGTAGTCTTGGCGTCTTTTGTCTTGCCATTCTGATTGAGCGTCCTGATTGGCTTTCCTGTCCTCTAGATAGGGCATTTGATCCTTTTCTTTATTTACTTTGTTTATTCCTTCGTTTATTCCATTTAATATATTGCTCATCTCAGATAATGCGTTCTTCATTTCAGACTGGTTCCCTTTTATAATTTCTATTTCCATTTTTATGTTTATCTCTTTGTTGAAGTTCTCATTGAATTTATCTACACTTCTCAAAAGTTCATTGAGTATCTTTATAACCAGTGTTTTGAACTCTGTATCTGTTAGATTACTTGACTCCATTATATCTGGATCTCTGCTCTGTTCTCTCATATGGTTTCTGCTTCTTTTTCTTCTCATTTCGGCTGCCTTTGCATGTCTATTTCTATGTACTAAGCAAAGCTCCTAAGTCTCCCAGTCTTATTAGTGTGGATTTGTGAAGTAAGTGTCTATCCAACGGCACAGTCCTGAGAGGGGTTCAGCTGCAGGCCAAACTTGGCCCAAGCCTCTACCGAGGCCATCTATTACGATTCGGCAAGCAATCCACAGATGCTGTGCTTATAGTCGCCTCAAAAGGCTGCATCAGAAACCAAGGCCAGCTGCCTCCAGCGAGAGTCTAGGTGCTGCACAGCAAGGAGCACCTGATTCTCTGAGGATACACCTGGAATTGACTTGGGTGGGGTCACGAGTTGGGGGAGGCAAGGTTTCAGGGAATCCTCTGGGTGGATTGACCTCTGTTATCCAGTTTGATGACGTCTTGGCTATGGCAGGCTTTATATTAGCACCCTTCAGATCAGCTACTTCACCCACCTACAGGTAATGCATGTTTAACTTAGTAGGAATCACTCTAATGAATTCAATGGATCAGTCTGTAGTTTTCCTTGCACTTACATAATACTGTACTGACATGTATACATTCACAGAATTTCCAAATACTGGGATTTCTGTCTCTTTCTCCAAAAGTATAATTTTTATGTACAGTTTTCTGCTTCTTGCTTTATCACTTGCTTTATTTAATATCAAATAGAAATTTGTCTAAATCATCTGATATATTACTTTGTTATTTTCAATGGCTACATCATATTGTTATGTGATGTATTTCTCAGTCATCTGTTTATTGATGGGCATTCATTTTGTTTCCCTGCTTAAACTATCTGATAAATGTTGTAATAATCATTTCTATAAGCTCTCACAAACTGGCTTTTATGTCTATGGGAGAAGTTCCCAATAGTGCAATTGCTGTGTTAAGGGGTAGTTGTAGTTTAATTTTAGTAGATTTTCAGATTGCTTTCTGTAAAGGCTGAAATACTTCAAACTTCTGGCAATGCGTAGGGGTACGTTTTTTCCTACATATCCACAGTAGTAAGTTCCAAAGCTCTATTCAACTTTTTCCCTCAGGGCCGATGGGTGAATTATATCTCACTGTCACTTTAATTTGCATTTCCTTGACTAATAGTAGATTTGAGCCTTTTGTTAGACATCTGTTCACTTAAATTTATTCTGTTAATTATCTGTTTATATGTTTTACCCATCCCCCACTGGATTTTGTGTGTGCCCACATTCGTGTATGTGTTCATAATGTGTGAATAAATTATCAAAGAAGAGGAGGGGAAATGAGAGAAAGAGAACCTAATCTGATGTTTAAAAGAAACATAAATAAGAGAGGTACTTATAAGGAATAGAGCTATATCTTTATTTTTACTTTAAAAAATCATGATAGCTTCTGACTCTAAAATGGCATATAATTATTTTTATTTTATATGAATGATGCCTTAATAAATTCTCTGAGTAAAGCTACTTTTAAAGTTGTTGTATCAGAGGGTGGAGGGATGGAGGGAGGAGGGAGAAGTAGATGGGGTAAAAGGGGTCAAATATGTGGTGACAGAAAGAAATCTAACTGTGGGCAGTGAACACACAATGCAATGTATGTATGCCTTACTGTTGAATTGTACACCTGAAACTTACTGGATTTTGTTAACCAATGTCACCATAATAAAAAATAAAAATAAAATAAAGTAATAAAGTAATCATTGCTAAAAAAATTAAAAAAAAATCATTTCCATTTTTACTCACCCCCTTAAAAAAAAGTTGTTGAGCTTAAGAAAATATTCATAAATCTGTCATCCTTTAGATAGAATCTAAATCCAATTGGTCTTAAAGATTTGTATATTTAATTCCTAAATGTTTCTCAAATTCTCTTTTCCTTTTTCACTTTTTTCCCATCACCACCACTGGTCCAAGCTACCATTATTTCATTTGATCTGCTATAATAGCCTCCTATGTGGTCTCTGTGCATCCATTAGACACCATCATCAATGAATTCTTTGCAATGCATCCAGACTGGTGCTTTCAAATAACAAACCCAAACAATTCAACTTCCTTTTTAAAACTTTTAAATGGTTCACCCTACTCTGAAGACAAAGGCAGCATTAATCGACATGGCCTACCAGGCCCAATATTTTCCCACTCTCTTTTGTTCTCTTTTCCCTTCAGCTATAAGGCCTTGTTTAAGTGTCCTCATATTCGCCAGACTCCCTCGTATTAATGGACCTATGCAGGGGACCTGCTTCCCCTGCATAGAACTCTCTTCCATTCATTTTCCCGATTTTGATTCAAATGTTACTTCCCTCCAGCCTCCTTCATAAACTTCCATTGCCCATGCTCTTCTATTTTATTGTGCTCCTTATAGTTGCAACCTTACTTTTGTGTATAAGTAATGGCTGTCTTTACAAACTAAGTTCCATGAGAACAAAGCCCACTAATTCTGTGACCATGGACAAGTTACTCGATGGCAGAAAAAGGCTCTTTCCATTCCATTTTCCCTGTGAGCAGGAGGCTTTATTTTATAGTGTCCCTTGTAATTAAATGTGACCATGTAACTGGGTTCTGATAATGGAACATGAGTGAAAGTGATGTGATCAATAGATTCTGAGGCTCTAGAGTATGTTAATCTTACAAGATGGAAAGAACTTGAATGCCTTCATGAACACATGGAAGACTGCTCACGTGTTGGACTATGATGTGAGATAGATATAAACTTTTATTGTGTTAAGCTATAGGGATCTTGGGTTTGTTTATCACAATAGATGATATTACTTACTGTAACCAAAATGGTTACTATACATGAGTTGACATTTCCTTCAGAAAAATAGGGACAAATGATGTTTATTATATAGGGCTTTGATGGGAATTAAAATAATGTGAGCATAATGCTTTGCGTATGGTAGTTATTCAATAGATAAATCATCATTATCATAGTTATCATTTTATAGCTCTTCTTTCCTGCTCTCTGGAAAAATGCATTCCGTTTTCTCATGTTTTTCTTATTCTCATAGTGAGATTTTTTGGTAGACTTGGAATACTTTCTTTTTGTTCATTGGAGTGGTTACAGCATTTATATGGTTTTTAAGAGATTTTAAGGGACTGCTCTAGTGACGGACTGTGAAGGAGGTTTCAGTGATTAGCACAATAGTTTGATTCTTCAAAGCCTCCCCGACCCACATTCTGCAAAGTGGATATTTCTTTCTTTGTAGAATTTCTGAGTTCTGGTATGGAATTAAGGATCACAGAAGGATGAGTTAGTTCTCCAAGGAAACATAACCCAGTGACTCCATTTGTAGTGGTAGTAAAGCCTGAGAACAGCTAAAGAGGAATGCACCTTTTGTAGCATTTTAATAATAATTATTTGGGATACACTGGGCTTGCGCCTTTTTTCTTTTTCTGCCTAGAGATTCAACTTTTTACATTATTCTATTTGATGAACATTCCTGAAAACTCACTGGGGATTTCGAACTCTATGTTTATTTTACTTTGTCTCTTATCAAACCTGAGCTCTCAGGATTTTTCCACATTTTTTGCTTTTTGTTTTCTCTCCCAGAAGAATGCGAGCACAGTTCAAACAGTGCAAACAAAACCTGCTAAATCTCATTTGCATATTGTCCTTGCCTTCTGCACCTTGTAAGCACATCGTTCTGAGTTTGTGAAGCTGCTCATTGCTAATGAGTCTCCCTGAGGGGAATGTACACCCATTGATATTGTGGTTTATGGGTATTTACTCAAGAATTATTTCTGATTGTGGAAATTAGTTGCTTTTGCTGATTTGTGACTCTAAAAAAATCTCATATGTAGACAATTCTTATTAAAATACTTTGGTGCTAAGTCATTTAATTTGTCTTAAATTCAAGAAGAATGTTAGATACTATGATTGAGTTTCGAGTTTTCTCTTTTCAGATCCTTACGCTGCTAAGTTTTAATTAAGCTGCCTTTTATTTTAGGTATTAGTCTAAGACATTTTGCTTCTAATATTTCCAAAATCATTTGGGAGTTCTGTAGTGATTTCAGTCTTACAAATTTTTATGGGTCATGTAATCATAAGATTAATAATAATGATGGTAATCATAACTAAAATTTATTGACCAGTTTCTATGTGCCAGGCACTGTGCAAAAGGCTTTGACTGCTTTGTCTTATTTAATGTAAAATGGCCTATGTAAATTGCATCCATTCAATCCAATTAAATTTGCTGCGATGCAACATTTATTAAGCCTCTCCTAACAGTTGTATGCTAGTCACCAAAAGGGAAATGGAAGGTTACAACATGCTTCCTGTACAAATTGGTTCCAAAGCTAATGACCTTTTCTGACTTTATCTTTGTTTGCTTATATTTTGGATGAAAAAAACAAATTCGGAGTGGTGAAGTGACTGCCTCAAGGTCACACAACTTTTAAGGGCTGGAGTTATTTCACCCCAAATGCCCATAGCACTTCACTAAAAAATCTGAAAGATCTTAGGCTCTGTAAGGACTAATAAAAATGAAAAACAAGAAGCTTTGCTATCCCTGTTGAAAATAATGTAAGAGAGATTGCCTTACCATTCTTTTTCTAAGGGCATTTACTTTAAAAAACTCGACTTGTATATACTTTCTCCTCTCTTTGAAATGTATTTAAACCCTTTTGAAGAGTAGGTAGGCCTTTGTCAGCCATATAACCCAGGAATGTCTTTTTCAAGGACCTGGGAGCCATCTCCTTGAAATGTAAAATTAAGGAAGATAGCACTCTCTTCTTCTAGTTTCTCTTGGAGAGTAGGAGCCTAACTCTGGGTGCCTTGCTCAAAGATGCTAAAATACCTCCTGTCATAAAGATATGAGAAGTTTGTTTCTCCACTGCATAAAGCCAATTAACTAACACAGATGGTCACCCCAAATAGAAAATTTAGGATGAACTATGTGTAAAATGGTGTTGTCAAGTCTTCTTTCTTGAGGGCTAGTTTTTATTTATCTTGAAACGTATGTAATGGGTTCTATCATCTACTTCACTATATAAAAGGATGAGATTTCTTTCTGCCTTTGCAATCTCTTAATGGATTGCTTGTGATGCACCTCATATTCTAGGTTAATGCTTATTTGGTCACGAAAGTGTGTTTTTTCATTTTATTTTTTATTTTTTTTCCTCTACTACCATTGTGGAGAGGATTTCTGGTAGGGAGAAGATTTAGTTTTTAATTATATTTTCCTAATAGCTCCTGTGGTAATGGGGAAACCAGTGTGCACTGTCATTCTTGTTATGTGTCTAGAGGAGTAACATATGGATGTTGCTGAGGTTTACCTGGTCACTTGTTTTTTCAGTGGCCTAGTTGTTTTTACAATACTATCAATTTCCAGGTTTAGAAGCAGCATGAAGGGACTGTGTCTTGAAATTACTATAATGTTTGAGTGTTTGTTTTATTTTGCTCTTGGAGGATTTTTGCTGTATTTAGAGTTAGAAGAAGAAATGCATTTACTTATTTTAAGAGCCCAAAATCCAATTAGGTAACCAATCCCAGTGGGAGCTACAGATTTCTGAGTGTAGACAAAAGAATCAGAGAGTACTCATATAACTTTGAATCTAGGGATATAAACTTGAGACCCATAAAATCAACCTCTTTATTTGTCCTCTCAAGTTTTGTTGCCTTTGATATGGCAAGTTACTACATAGAATTTAGTGAATTCCAAAAGGGTCACCAAAAATAATCTCCATCAGTGTCTTCATTTAAATCTCTTGTTGTTGGTAGTGTCAAGCATGCTGAGAAGGTAACTCTAAATTACTTGGCATGATATCATAGTTTCTTTATTGATTATGAGAAAAATTGCTTTGGATGCCTGAATCTCCTCTTTCCTTGCTAAAATCTCTTGAAGTAAATAACTTTAACCAGATGAAAATCATCTTCATTAATGTGTATGTTCCCCCTGGCTGAAGAAAAAAAATTATATTAAGTGTGGAAGGGTTAAAACAATCAAAATTGTAATATTAATATTTGTGTTGAAAGAGCACTTTACATTTTTGTTTTAGTCTTGTGTATAGCATTTGACATATAACAGCATTGTATAGGTGTTTGCTATTACTATCATTCCTTGTCATATGTAAGAAAACTGGGCTAAATACAGTGACAGCCTTATAACTCTAAAGTATCCAATTAAATAGTCAATTGAGACTCATGATCTTAAGTTGAAATCTTACTAAATTTATGCTTAAAATAAAAATAAAAAAGAAATTTAGGTTCAACTTATTGTAAGTCTAACTTACATTAGTACTATTTAGTACTATTAAGTACTATTAAATAGTTGGTGATCAAAGTACTTAAAAGGGAAATTCGTTTAAGTTTAAAAGTTACAATATTTTAAATTAAGCTTGCAAATAGGACCAAATATTATTCAAAGACTCTGAAAGTTACTATAAAAATTTGTTAATGGATAAAAGAATAAATTTTGCCAGATAAACTTAAATTAAATGAGAACCCTCAGATTTCTCCACCTTGTGACAGCTTTAATCTGGAAGAGAAAAGGCATTCCTGTTGTCATCTGCACAGACTTAGGGAAGGCACAGAGGTAATATTAGACAATTACTTAGAGATTTACTTCAAATGAATTTATGGCTTCTGATATGGATTGGGAAGGTTCTGAAAAACTGACTTCCTGTGTTCTCCCTCAAGTATCTTTTGCTGTGATGATAAACAATAATCTTGGCAAAGCATGAGTAGCCCATGCATATACAGGTATACATGTGCAACTTGATGAGCCACAGAGGGTGGATAAAGAAAACAAGGTTTGGGGAGGAGTCTCAGGTTATTTCTAAGGGAGAATTTCTAATCTCAAAACAGAAGAGCAACAAGACATGACGTAGCCTGCCAGTTAGAGAAATAAAGCACGTTTCGAAAAATGATAGTTTCTCTTATGTTTTATTAGACAACACTATGGCCCTTTTCAATAGCATGTTATCATCACCCCTTGAAATAGTTGTTAAATATTTGCTCACTTATGAGTATTCTTTCCTTCCCCAAGTATCATGGTTATTTCCCCTTAGTAAGCTAAAACCCTCCTTCCTCCATTTCAGAAGTGTGATGAGACCTTCTCCAGTGAGCATCCACCAGAAGGCAATATTTTTCTGAGGGGTTTTATCTTATCTTGTATCTGTATATAAAAGAAACCTATAATTTTTTAAGTTTTAACGTATTGGACGTGCTAGCTATTCAGCTACTGATTGGTGAGTGCCTTCTCCATTTCTTCATGTAATATCATATTCTTAATATATGAGATTTTTAGATTCTGAGACTCTGATGTCTTTTCTACAATAGTAGAGGATAACATAAAAGTTTTGTTTCCTCATAGAGCTCTTTGTGGTAGGAAGAATAAAGAATTATTTACAAATTTTTAAAGCATGTATATTTTATCAAAGCAGAGATAAAGACCTCAGATAAGAAAAAGCTGAAGGAGTTCATTACCACCAAGCCAGTATTACAAGAAATATTAAAGGGACTTCTATAAGAAGAAGAAAAAAAATATGAATAAGAAAATATCATATAGAAAATAATTCTCACTAAAAGCACATATATTTTCATTTTCATTGTAAATGTTTTTCAGTTTCATTATTTGCTTTCAAAAGAAGAGACTGTCACCACACCCCAAAATTAATTCAAAATGGATCAAGGACTTTAATATAAGACCTAAAACAATAAATTGCATAGAAGAAAACATAGGTACTAAACTCATGGACCTTTGATTTAGAGAAGATTTTATAAATATGACCTCAAAGGCAGGGGAAGTAAAAGCAAAAATAAATGAATGGGACTATATCAAATTAAAAAGCTTATGCATAGCAAAAGGAAGCACCAATAAGACAAGAGGCAACCAACTGAATGAGAGAAGATATTTACCAACAATGCCTCTGTTAAGGGCCTAATATCCAAAATTTACAAAGAACTCATACAACTCAACAATCAAAAAATAAACAATCCAATTAATAAATGAGCCGAGGACCTGAACAGACACTTACTTCTCCCTAGAGGACACGCAAATGGCTAACAAATATTTGAAAAGATGCTCAACACTGCTAGCTATTAGGGAAATGAAATAAAAAACACAATGAGACACCACCTCACATCTGTTAGAATGGCTATCACCAACAAGACAAGTAATAGCGAGTGTTGAAGAGGCTGTGGGGAAAAAGGAACCCTCATACACTGCTGGTAAAAACGTAAATTGGAATAGCCACTATAGAAAACAGTATGGAGTTTCCTTGAAAAATTAAGAATAAAATTACCATATTACCCAGCAATCCCTCTTCTGGGTGTCTACTCTAAAATTTGAAAACATTTATCTGCACTCCAATGTTCATTGTAGTATTATTCATGGTGGCCAAGACATGGAAATAACTAAAATGTCCTTCAATAAATAATTTGATAAAGAAGATGTATTACATATATACAATGGAATATTACTCAGTCATCAAAAAGATGAAATACTGCCATTTGTAACAACATGGCTGGATCTTGAGATTTATCATGCTAAGTGAAATAAGTCAGACAGAAAAAGTTGAGAACCATATGATTTCACTCATATGTGAGATATAAAACAGAAAGCAGAAAATGAACAAGACAGAGACTCATGGACACAGAAAGCAGATTAGTGGTTACCAGAGGGAAAGAGGGAAGGAGGAGAGGTAGGTAAGGGTATAGGGGGTTAAATATATGGTGATGGAAGGAAATTTAACTTTGGGTTGTGAGCACACAATGCAATATACATATGATGTATTATTGAATTGTACACTTGAAACCTATATAATTTTATTAACCAATGTTACCCCAATCAATTTAATAAAAAAATAAAAATAAAATAAAATAAAAGAAGAGAGGTATTTGTATACCAAAAATAAAAAAGTAATAAAGATTTGTTGATTTTGCTGCTGTTTCTCATCCTAAAATGTGCTGTGACCTTTTATTCTGAAATTGTTTGATTTCAGATTTATTGGTAACTTTATTTCTAGTTGCTGTGTTTTCCTAAATACTAACTAAGCATAAAATCTGATGTCAGATACATTTCTGTCCTTCTCTTCTTCGGATTACTAAAATGTAAATAAAGCCCAGTCTGTTAAAACATAAGTGTTTTTTTGGTGAAATCTTTGACATAATGCATATTCAATATACTTAAAATTCTAATGGAGCAATCAGTGAATTATACTTGGTAAAATTATCATTCAAATAGCTTTTTGACAGGTTGTCAAAACAAATGGAGAATAGTTCATTGCTGAATGGTAATTAAACAAGCAACTGAAACCTGTGACTTAATAAATGTTTTGAAATTTAATTCAAAGTCTCCATATGCTCTGCAATTATTAGCAAATTCTCTTGTCAGTTAGTTCAGTATTTTTATGTATGTATTTTCAAACTGGAGTCCAAGAATTTAAATTTTCTCCAGGCTTACCAAGTCAGTTGAAAAGTTGAAAAATCCCTGCATGTTCTGATTTCTAATTCTGTTTCATAAAAATTATTTTCCAGTCAATAAACTAAAAAAGTATTTATTGAGCATCTATATTGAGGTCTTAGAAGAAGTAGCGACATATTAAAATTGTTTTTCAAATGATAAAACTACATAGTGGCAATTGGGACTGGACAAGAATTGGGAACAATTGAAGAGGGAAAGACAATAGGCTATTGTAATAGTCCTGACATTTTAAAGGCCTAAAATGTAGTGAAATAAGGAAGGAGAGATTAGCTATGAAAATCAGTTCTGTTATAAAATTGACTTTAGTGCCTTGTGAGATATAAATATTGAGGCGAAATAAAAGTTGAAAATAATATTGATACATCTAGTGTGGGTGACTAGGTGAATGGTGATGTCTTTTACCAAAAGAAAAATTTTATAAGATAGGATGGGTGGGTTCATGAAGGAAAATGAATTCAATAAAAATATTTATTTTTAATTTTTTATGTGGAATCTAATGAACAAAAAGGACAAACTAATTGAAAACAGACTTATAAATACAGAGGACAATCTGGTGACTGCCAGAGGGGAGAGGGGTTGGGGGCTGGGAGAAAGAGGTAAAGGGTGAAAGAAATACAAATTAGTAGTTGAGAGATGGTCATGGGGATGGGGAGCATGGCATAGGGAATGCAGTCAGCAGTAATGTAATGACTATGTGTAGAGCCAGAGGGGGGATCATTTCATAAACTATATAAATGACTAACCAATGTACTTTACACTTGAAACTAATACTAAAATAAAATAAAATGCCTAAAATATTTATTTTTTATAAATAATCCATTATTCCAAGTAAAATGTAAAACACAGAAGAATATAAAGCGAAAGTAAGTTTCAATACCACATTTGACCTCATTTCTTAATTTCCCTCCGTGGAGTCAACCAGTATTACCACTTTTTGTTATGTCTGTATGATAGAACAATTCTATCTTTCTTCTTTAGAGATGATCTCTCTCTCTCTTTTTTTTTTTTTTTTTTGGAGGGCTCAGTAAAAATTGATTTTCCAGCTTACCTTACACTTAAAAGTGGCTATATTACTAAATTCTGATCTATGATATTAAACAGAAGCTATTAGATTGGATTTATGGGAAAGTTTCTTAAAAGAGATCAAACAGCTCTTGCCCTTCTTCCCTTTTTCCTTCATTTCTATTTGGCCTGGAAAGTGGATGTGATAACTAGAGATCTCGTAACCATCTTAGGCAAAAAAGCAACCATGAGGATGGAAGCCATTCACTATTGATGGTGGACCAGAAAGATGAAAGTGTGCCAGGTGTCTAATGACTATGTGGCCAACTTACTAGTTCTGGACTACTTACTTATTGATGTCTTTAGCATTAAAGAAATGTAAACTTGCGTCTTATTTAGAAATTTCTGTCTACAGCCAAACCTAATCTTAAATGTTATACGATTCTTTTATGAATTTCATTTTGAACAAGTTAAATATAAGGACACCTGGGTACAAATACCAGGTGGATAGTTAACATATGCATTGTAATTTCTTCAAGTGCCTGAGACATATATAGTGTATGCTCAAAAAAAATTCATTTAATGAGTTCAGGAGAGTGGTCTGAAAGTAAAAGATTTTTGAATGGTAGTTGTAGAATAACTCCACTTAATGGAAAGTATATAGAGTAAAAAGAACTAAATACAGAGAAAATAATTGAGATACAAACATTTAAGAAGCGTGGAGTTTTCTTATTCTTCAATCTTATCAATCTCTCCATTTATTCAGACCTTCTTTAATGCCTTCAGTGAAGTTTATAATTTTATCTGTACTATTTTTGTATATTTATCGTTAAGTGTATTCTTAGGTACATTGTTTTTTTTATTACTATTGTTAGAGTTTTGAAAAATTACATTTTCTGATTATACACTGTGTTTTGAAAGCTATGGAAGCTACTATGTTGATCTTGTGTCTACCTTGCAGATTGTCAATAATTCTAAAATTGCTTAGTTGATTTTCTAAATTGATGATCATATCATGGCAAGTAATAATAGTTTTATCTATTTTTTATTTTCATTTCTTTCCTCTTTCTTATTTCATGGGCTAGTATCTCTAATACAATGCTGCATTCTAACGAAGAGAACAGCCAAATTTATCTTACAGTCGTCCCCTCTTGTCCATGGGGGATATGTTCCAAGAGCCCCAGTGGATGCCTGAAACTGCATATAGTATCTATCTACCTCTCTATCTTTTTCTCTCCTCCTCCCTTCCTCTCTCTCCCTTCCTCCCTTCCTCTTTCTCTTTCCCTCCTTCTCTCCCTCTTCCTCTCTCTCTCTCCTCTCTCTCTCATCTACCTATACTTCCTGTTTTGGCTTCCATCCACAAATTTAATGCCTTTTCCATCCTCACTAAGCACTTACTTTTTCAATTTGAGCTGTGACAACAAAACTAGCACATTTCCCCCCTTTTTCACAGTTTCATAGATAGAAGATTCATTCTTATTGTAGATCTTCACAACCTTAACATACTATGTTTTCTTCCCTAATTAAGTTGAGAACTTCCATATTTTTATTTAAAGGAAGCACTTTAAAGTTTCTCTTTGGCATATTTGAATTGTCAGCATCTCTACTCTTGTTCTTTGGGGCCATTATTAAGTAAATAAGGGTTACTAGAATGCAAGCATTGTGATACCATGACAGTAAATTCAATAGCCGAGCTGGCTACTAAATATCTTATAAGCAGTTTGCTTACTCAGCCTGGATGTACCAGACAATGGGATGATTTACATCCTGGCATGATGAAGGAGACGGTGCGAAATTTCATCACGCTACTTAGAATGGCGTGCAATGTAAAATGCAGGAATTGTTTATTTCTGTAATTTTCCATTTAATATTTTTGGACTAAAGTTGACTACAGGTAACTAAAATCGTGGAAAGCGAAACTTTGAATGAGGAGGCCCTACTGTATTTACTTCTTTAATTGAAATGCTTCTAACAGCTCATCATTAAGCATGACTTTGGTTAAAGATTTTCTAGAAGGCATGCTTTATCAAGTTAGAAAATCACCTTATTATTTTGCCAACAAACAATGCGTTCAGCTTCACATCTTGGATCAGCTTCTTGTTTCCATCGCTTCTAGTCACACAGCAACTTTGGTATAGCTCACATCTAAAGATGCACTTACTTGTGTGCACCTGGGCTGCAATTTCTCTCAACATGACCCTATATGCTTTCAAGTATTTCACTAATTCCTCACACTTTCTGTTCTGCTGAAAATTCTTCTTCTTTAGAACATCGCTATGTATAATTTTTATTATTGTATCTTTTGTAACATTCCTAGGAATGTGATACAGGTAAGGAAGGTTGAAGCTTGCATTACTTCATAAATATTGACAACTGACAGTTTGCATAAACATAGTAAATATTTATGAGAATTTAATGGATTTGAAAATTTAAACTTTTATAATATTTAGAAACTTTAAACATTAATTGTTAAATGTTTGATTCCTACGTAAACTTTATGTAATATATCAAATGTTTTAAAAATAATTGCACGCATTTTTAGCAGTTATGGACAGAAAAATTCAATGCGTGTTTTTGTAATTTTTTTTCTTATTCAAAACTTTGAAGTTTTAAAAAGTATATAGATTTCTTAATTATGTAATTTCTTTCAAAAGAGTATTATGTTTCAAATGGCTGATTTCTTCTTTTTTCACACTATGATGAGTGAACATAGGCTGTATAATAATAATTTGTTGAAATTGTTGAGATTTCATTTGTGGTCTTGTTATTCTGTCAATTGTTGTAAATGTCAGTGTTCAAAAAGAACATGTGTTAAATAAACTTATTGACTGCTAATAATTTTCTCTTTAGTAATTATGTTTTTGTCCAATATTTTGGGAAGTTAAGCTGTGCTCTACTAATAGTAATTTTCTCAAATTCTCTTTATAATTCTAAAAATTTTGTTATGCTTATGTTGAAGCCATGTTATTAATTCTACAAATATTCACTATATGTATTAATCTTAGGTTAGAAAAATTTTATTACTGTAAATTTCCAGTATTGTTTTCTTTGAATTTTGTCTTACTTGATTTTAAAATGCTTTGCCAATCTTCTTTACATTAATGTTTCATATTATATTTTTTCCTGTTACTTTATTTTTTGACTTTTCTATATCAATTTATTTAGTTTATATAAAAAGCATTTGCTTTAATTTTTAAAAATTCAATCTAACAATCAATTATAACAAGAAAGTACATCCATTTATATTTATTTTGATACCTGCTATGTTTGTAGACATTTAAAAAATGTTATTTTATATTTTATACTTACATGATTTTCTTATTTTTCTATCCTGATTTTAATTGGAAAATTTTTCTTTGTTTTTTTTTCCCTGTGCTAGATATGTGTGTGTATATTTTTCTAGAAACAATTACTATAAAATTCTTCTCATTACAAGATGAAAATTTAATATTTTTTTACTTCCTTTTGTTTTTCACTTCCGCTTCCTTTCTATCTTCAAAATTAAATTTTGATACAATCTAGACTTTTAGATTTAAATTTTTAAAAAAGATCAAAGATGGATGAATTTTTCTAAATGTTTTACTCATTTCTTTCTCATTTAATAAATGAGAATTCCTCTTAGAGTCATTTTTCCTCATAAAACATTTCTTAGTAACTTTTCTAGACATATTATGAGTATTAAATAGTATGTGAATTTTTGAAAATGTCTGCATTTTATTTTGAATGATAGTTTGATTAAGTATAGATATAGTAGATTGCAAAAATGGCTCTAATTCTTTACTCTTTCCTGTATCTATGCCTTGATTCTGGATTTAGGTTCCATGGCTTGCTTTGGCAAATAAAATGCTAGCAAATGTAACACTAGCAGAGTATTGAAAAGCACTTGACTTATAGCTCTTGTCTTCAGCCATTGCCATGAGAACATTCCTGGGCCAACTTACCCCAGTTAACCTGTCGAGAGTCATCCTAGATTAGCCAATAGCTAGCTGATCCCAATACATGAGAGTGAGCTCTGCTGAAACCGGAAGAATCACTGAGCTGAGTTTAGTCTAATGTGAGGATTTGCAGACTAATGAGCTGTATAAATCTGTATCGTTTCAAGGCTCTGTTTTTAGAGTGCCATTTTTGTGGCAAGAGATGACTGATACAATAGGTGTTTTTCTTTGTCACTTAGAAAATGTTGCTTTATTATCATCTTGCCTATAGTGTTGCTGTTGAGAAGTATAATAGACATGTGATTTTTTCTTTGTAGAAAAACTATAGATAAAAAATTCAGGGCTTTCGCTTCGCTTTGATGTTTAGAAGTTATGTATATTACTAATATAATGTCAATAGATGCATGTATAGGTATGTCAATACAAAGAAAAATTTATGCAAGACTACCAGACGCAGCTTGGGAAAAGAGAAATGTCATTTTAACTCACCACTTCAGGCTTGTACTAAGTTATAAATCAAGATTCAGTTGGAAGAACTGAGGGTTAGAATATTGAAGCCTACTGCTATAATACAAAAATTTTTAAATTGGCATAGAGCTCCAAGGTCCATAGTATCATATGCATATTGGTTTTGGATACCTGCCTATAGAATTGCCATTAGAAGCTGATAAAGCCTGGAAGTTAAATACTGGGATTTATTTTAGTCTCTACCCAAAGTCCCCAAATCAATAACAACAAAAGGAGTTGCTAATGTTAAGAGAAATTCTCCCCATGCCTTTCTCAGACGTGATCTTCAAGATCAATGAATAAGAATGATCTTCCCAGAGAGCAAAACTAAGGAAGTTGTATTGGTTGGCAGCCTTTTTTTGTAGCTTCCTCCTCTCTAGTAAGTCAGTTACTAGTTCTATATTCACTTTCTACCTTCAAGATGATATAGCTCTAAATCATCGGTTACTAGAATTACTAGAGTCTGAGTTTCATTAAAAGGAAAGATGATTTAAAAATTAAACAACAAAGAAAGCAAAACAATATCTCAGTTTTTGCCATCTATTAAAAAGTTGAATTCATGGAATTTTCCTTGCTCTTTTGTTCCTATTTCTTTTATTGTTTTTTACTTATATATCTGTTCTACCGAAGTTCTTTAAGTACGAAAAAGTAGCTGTAGCACACTACTTATGCCAGCAACATTTACAGGTGATAATAATGTAAGCATCAACTATGACTCCACTGGGATAATGAGGGAAGTGAAGAGACCATATCAAAGAGTCAAAAAATAACAACAAAACTCATAAATCCAGAAGTGGTAGCATACACACATTTAGAAATACAGAGAAAATAAAAAAGAAAACAGCCCAGGAAAATGTTTGCCCCTGGGAGCAGTAACTGGGAGTGGCATGTGGAGAACTGATCTTTTTGGATAAATATTTTGGTGGTATCTGATTTTTAAAAGCCATGTACAACCATAAAAATGATTACAACTATTTTGAAAAGAAATCTTTGATATTATTCTACTGTCTACATAAGAAAGAGCTATTTTCAAAGCTATAACAGAAGAATATAAAGGAACTATAAGAATAAATCTCTGAGACAGTAAAAAAAAGTAGATATATCAAAGGACATACTATTAACTTCATTTTATAAAGAAATATGAAGATGAAGGAAAAAAGCAAATTATTTTAAGTTAACATAGATGGAAGAAATAAAGTTAAAGATGACTTTTCACTTTTAAGTTTAAAACAGAAATCCAGTTCTAGGCATTCTATTACTGACATAGAATTAAAGAATTAAACTCCAAAGATTTTGGTTCAGCAAAAGCATTTTGTAGAAAACTTCGATTTTATATTCTACAAGTAAGTAGATTATATTTTGATTTCGAAGAAAATGGAATTCAAAAGATTAAGAAAAAATACAGAACAATGTTATAAGAATCTCATCAAAATACTGCTGATAAAGTTAATGAAATTTAAAAGACAATAAAAAATAATTATTTGGAAAAGGAATTATTGCCAAAATCTCTAGAATGAAAAGGTCAGAAAATAGAAGGATAAATAGTAAAGTGCACTGAATCTAAAGAATAAAAATGAAAGAAAATGATGTAATTTAGAAATTCTATTGTACCTCAGAATCCAAAGCCCATTGACAGGTGGGGTGAACCCAAAGAAGAAATTTTTTTAATGAAAACATTTTGTAATTATTGATACATTTGGGTTTAAAACCATGTATTTTTGTGCTTGCTGTTATGTACTACCCTCTTCTATTTTCTTTTTGTCTCTTTTATTGCCTTATTTTAGCTTAATTACTTTTGGTCATTCCATTGTTTTCCCTTTATTAACTTGGAGTTTAATAAATGATATATTTTAAAAGTAATGGTGATACTAATATTTCTTTTTTGCCAATTAAGAACAAAAATGGATAACATTAACTTGATGTCCAAGTTATCTGGCTATTCTTATATGTTCTATCTGGATACACTTAAAAAATTGTAGCATATGTTTGAAGTCAGTCTAGCCTACTAGCAACTCCAACTTCCTTAAAGAAGTCTATGAACTAAAAATATATATCTTGAAAGGGTTCTTAAAATCTCATTTGAAGGGTTCTTAAAATCTCATTTGATACAGTACTATGCTTCTAGACCGATGCCATTGTTCTCACTTTATTTCTGGAAATATGGAGTTCTAGAGTAGTTAAATTCTTTTTATTTTTTAGGCGAGGCAGCACTTGGTTGACCTCACAGATTGCAAGGACCTTGTCAGCTTACAATCCTTATTTTTTATTTTTTACGCCTACAGCACCTGGTCTTCCTAGGTGGTCTCCTATCCAAGTACTAACCAGGCCCGACTCTGCTTAGCTTTTGAGATCAGACGGGATTGGGCTTGTTCAGGGTGGCATGGTTGTAGACTTAGAGTAGTTAAATTCTTAGCTTAAATTCTCACAACTAGTATGTGACAAAGGGAAAAGGGGGAACTGAGACTCTTAGATTCTTTCAGTAAAACATGCTGATCCTCTTTCAGGTGTACTTAAATCAGAAATCAGGTTGAAAAGCAAATAATCCTAGATAAGCATTAAGGTAACTGGTTTTCCATATCCTCAAAGTCAGTATACCATAGTTCATTTATCCCTCCTCCAAACATTAAAAAAAAAAAAAAAAAAGAGAGAGAGAGAGAGAGAGATACTCTCTGGTGGAAATGATTTCATTCAAACTGTGCATTTCATAATTTTCAAACTCCTCCTGACATTTACTGATCCAGGAACCAGAGGAAAATGATAAGAGTAGGATGGGGTCTATTTTTAGATGTCTTGGCACAATTCCTGTAATTCCTCTTTCAATCTCTTGAGTGGCACTTGTATAATTAAGTTCAACTGTGTGAAGTTTAATACTTCAACATATTCTAATAAACATGTGTTTTCAATAGATATTTGATTTGATAGATGCTATTTACAAAATTCTCCAAAGGACAAGTGAGTTGTTTTCTTGATCTCACCATATATATTTGTAACTTCATCGGTAAACACACAATTTTAACATGTCATATCATTTTGGTTTTCTTTTATTCTAATTTATAAAAAGTGCAATTCAACAAGAAAAAGAGGGTGCAGTTCAAGATTTGAGTATGAGTAATATCTAGTTTGACTAAACTTATTTACAAATGAAGATACATACTTGGATTTCAGTTCGATTCTCCATTATACTACCCTTGAGAAATTTGCTTTAAAAGTCCTTCTCCATTAGAAACTATTTATTAGTGGCTTGCAAACCTTATATGTGCCAATAATTTTCGTATTTGTTTTGGTCTGGAATGGACAGATCCCAAATAAGGTTATTAATGTCTTTGTGAATTTTTTTTTTAATTTTATTTTTACAAATGTTAAAGATTAACAAACCAGCGTAGTGGATGATTTCATATTTCCATGGCAAATCAGCATTTAGTACTAAACATCACCATTCCAATACTGTTGGCACTCATAGCCATTCCCACAAAGTCTATTTCAAGTTTTCTGTTCACATTTTAGTTTTGGCTAGGCTTCAAGAGTGTCACTTATGGATGTAATAAAATATTTCAAGATTAGCTCTTTCCTGGCATGGCCTAGAATGGTTTTTTCTCAAACTAGAATCCCAGACCACTGTGATCCACAGATATATTCTCTACAAACATTTTTAAATTTTGTATTTTCTTTCAATGAAAATGTTTTAAAAAATACAAGTACATTTGGGGTTATCTGCATGCCTATCTTATAACCAAAGATGGAAATCTCATTTTTTGGTTTTGTGTTGCTCTTGGGATCACCTTAAGTGATGTTCCTTACGTTTTGGTGGGGGAACAGACTCTTTAGTCACTGACCCCAAAAGATCGCTACAGTCAGTAACTATATTCTCAAGGTAAAAAAACTCTCAAGTTTGAGATATACCGGTCTGGCTCATTAGAAATGAGGGCAAAGCTATTGCCTTCACAGACCAGTACTTCTTTAGAGAGAAATCCGTGAATCGATAGATATTTAATTATACATTTTTGGGGGGTGTTGTTTTTTCTAGTAATTTTCTAAAACATATTTTTCTTGGGCCATATAATGCTGCTTAATTAAAAGTGTGGATATTTATATGCAAAAGATGAAATTAGACCCATATCATATATCTTAAATCAAGATCATGAAGAGATATTAACATTCCCATGTTCATTCACAATAGAAATAACCTAAGTGCCCATTGACAGATGAATGGATAAGGAAAATGTGGTATGTACATACAATGGCATACTATTCAGCCTTTAAAAAGAAGGAAATTCTGCAATATGTGATGACTTGGATGAACTTTGAGGAAATTACGCTTAGTGAAACAAGCCAGTCACAGAAATACAAATACTGTATGATTTGACTTACGTGAGATGTCTAAAATAGTCAAATTCACATAATCAAAGAGTGTAATGGTGGTTCCAGGAACTGTGGAGAGGGAGAAATGTGGAGTTGCTAATGAATGGGCATAAAGTTTCAGTTAGGCAAGACAGATAAGCTCTAGAGATCTGCCGTGCCAAATTGTACCTGTAGCTAATGATAATGTATTGTGCACTTAAAATTTTGTTAAGATAGGGGAACTCATGTTACGTATTCTTAAATACTTAACTTAAATTTTAGTTAAATACTTAACTAAATACTTAACTAGATATTTAATTTAAGTTAAATACTTACTTTTTTTTTTTAGAATTAAAAAATCCAAAATCCCCCAAAGTATGAGTTTTTCTTTTCTAATCTTAACACTATTCCTCTCAACTGGGTATGCCCTCTTCCCTCCAAAATCTACCCATGATTGAAGACTACCTTTTGTTTCTCACCTTTCTAAATGACTGAGTAAAGGTGATCTCTCTATTACTTGTTTTGTAACCATTTTCTTAATATCTTCAATTCCATTTCCTTTGAAATCAAAGTGTAGTTTACTAACTTTTATGACTCTGCTGTTATGGTAATGATTCATGTTCTGCCTCATGGCATATATTCATGGATATTACAGCTGGAAAGGATTTATCAAATTATTTGCCAAGGATACCTTAATGATGCCTGTTTAGTTCACAGTCAGATAAATTACTGAAACTTCCATTCAAGCCCTGAGAGTGCGATGGACTTGCCTGAAGCCAGAAGCTAACCAGAACTCACATTCTTAGCTTTCTAGTAGAACAGAGCTCTTTCTAGAACATCAAGTTTCTGATCTAAAAAGGAAGAATGAGTCAAAACATCCTACTACAACTGTTAACATTTATTGCCACTTGCTGATGTTGAGACACTGAGTATAGTGCTTTTTGGGTGTAATTAAATTTAATATTCAAACAATGCCTAATGAAGTAGGTACTCTCACTATCTGAATTCATTATGAATGATTCTAATCTCCAAGATTTCCTACAGTTACCACTTTGTGCATGGACAGGTTTGCTTATAACTATGAATGTGTAGTGGAGAAAAGTCTGATCAGTCTTGTCTGTGAATTACTATTTTTTTCCCATGGCTTTGTTTCCCTTTATTTTTCCAAATCTTAATTTAATATTCCTATGAAGCTTCATCAGTGTCATTTAGAGTAGAATGTTCTTTTTCTTATTGCATTTATATTGATAAAGTACAAAGAGTAACATGTGCACATGTGCACGCGCGCACACACACACACACATACACACACACTCTCCATAACACTCCATGATTTTGCTGAGACTTAATGGCTATAATTTGTCTTTCCTTCATTTTCCAAATAAAAATTTATTTCAAGTATTCTTTTTGCATTTTATATTTATGGTTCTCTATCCAATATTCTGTGGATCCTCTCCCATCTCCCAACTCCCCAGGCTGAGAAATCACTGTTTAAAGGTGTTCTGCTCTCTCTCAACTTTTCTTTCTTTTACTATTTACTTAAATGGAGTGGTCCAGTTTACTTACATAGGCTGCTCCTGATAAGCTACATATGATTTCTATTACTAGATGGGATTTAAAATATTTTCTCCTCTTTAATAGTGTAGTCTTTTGTTTCCCATTGTCCACTGACACTGAAGTCCTTTTATTTATAAACAGAAACTCTGGAGAAGGTTGACTCGCTCCACTGAGAGAAGTTTTTATAGAGGAAACAAAGTATACTTGCAAGAACAAGTATTCACTGAATGCTCATCATGAGCTAGAAGTGTAGCAGTAAACCTAATACTCAAAATCTTGCTCTCAGAGATCTTTATCTAATCTAATCTCATTCGAGGCAAAGGTGAGAATTGCTTTAATGACAGTGGGAGGTGACCTTAAAAGGTAACTTGGTTCATTCTCTGGCTTCTAGAAACTTTAGAGTTAGAATATCATTTACCTATTTACAGGTTTAAAAAAATTGTAATATAATTCTGGTTTGGATTCTTAGATTGCTGAGTTTTCATATTTTAGTTCTTTTTCTCCCAAGGTACTTTAATCTTATTCTACTTATAAAGTACTTTAATCTTATTCTACTAATAAATTCTACTTATAAAGTACTTTAATCTTATTCTACTAATTCTTTCTGTAAATCTCTTCTGCTTGATCTTAGAAAATACTCGCTCATTTCATCGAATATTAAATAAAAAAAGTTCTCCGTATTCTCCATGTTATGTAGATGTGATATTTTAGAACCACTTTTAAATTCTACTGGTACAATCTAATAAACATGAAGGATGGCTATAAAGAAGAGTAAATCAGTTTTTTTAAGTGTTAAAATAAATTGAAGTGACAGCTAAGAGAAAAGTAAAATCTGTGTCTAGTTGGTGATAAGATGGTTGAAAGAATCAACTTTTTCCATTTAAAAAACAGAAACTGGAAGACTTGATTAGAATTGAAAGGTGAATGATATTCCTTTCTTCTCAATAATTTTTGACTAACAGTAGTAAAGGCTTCTGTGAGGTACACTAATTGTGACATACATAATTATGACAAACTATTATGTAAAAAGTATTTCTCTTTCCTGTACATCACTGTTAGAATAACCAGTTCCAGCATCCCGAAGGAGAGTTTCTTTTCAGAGAGCTGCTGAAAGTTTATAAAAGTTATAAAAGTTATATTATTATAAAAGTTTATAATGAGTTTTTCCTAAGATGTTCAGAGAGCTCTGGGTCTCAGAACAGCAGAGACCAAGGAATTCCTCCCTCTATTGAAAATTAGTAAAATGTAACTCCCCCATTTGTTGTATTGCTTTTCATTTATTACAGAATCATTTTTATTTTCTAGTATGATGAACTATTCTCTCAGAACAAATAAAACTAAATAAAGGCTTTCAGATTCCAAGAAGTGTGAAAGATAGTTTCTACTCGTTTTGGCAGCCAGTATTAATGCCCTGGATTTAAACAATACACACATTCACACACAAGTCTCTCACAGTTATCATTAGAATTGTTATTTTTACACTATAATAGGACTCAATTCGAGTTCCCTATGTTTGTCAGTATTTTCCCAATCTAGAAATGTCCCATTTGATACAGGGCATTAAACATTTATATAGGTTTTTATTTTATCTAGAGATGTGCTGTCCATAGAGTAGCCAGTAGACACATGTAGCTATTTCAATTAATCAAAATTAAATAAAATTAGAAATTCAGTCTTTCAGTCACACTAGATACATATCAAGTGCTAAATAGCCACATGTGTCTAGTGGCTGCCGTATTAAACAGCATATTTAAAGAACATTTCTACAAAGTTCTATTTAACAGTGATGATTGGAAGACAATCCAATAAGTTTTTTTAATGGCATTTTGAACTATTTCTTTTGTTCCCTTAAAGCCTAGGGGATAGATCTACAAAATCTATTTTTAAAAAATATATTAATAAACTTACTAATGCATTTATAATAATGTAAGTTGCATGAGCTCTATCTGATCATTAGTTGCTCGATTGTTAGTAAATGTTGAGAAAGTCATGTTGACTGATTTGAATCAAAATTAACTTTCCGTTAAAATTCAAATCAACAGAGATGGTTATCAGCAGCATAACTGACCAGACGATTAGTGGAATGGAGACCTCAGATTTTTGATGGCAAAGAAATTAGAATGAGGTATTTAGAAAAGAAGGTAAGCATTATGCCACATAATCCTTCTATCCCCATGGATTAGTACACATAATTTTTTTAGAAATGCTTACCAAAATTGAAATTAAGTGCAAATAATTACAGGATCTTCAGGATCCTAATACTAACTGGAATTGGATGACATGACTGTAGTAGAGAATAGTCTTGGTCCTTTACTATCTGTTTCCTCCCTTTTCTCTTTGTAATAGACCCTTTGAATTTCAGCTGGACACATGGTCACCCTGAATAAAGAGCTTAATTACTAACTTCCCTTGCAGCTGCTTGTGGCCAACTAAATTTTGCCAACAATACATGTGCAAGAGTGATATGCGCCACTGCTTTTTTCTTCCTCTTTCCTGCTGGGTTTTCTCCTCTCCTGTTGGGTCTACCATGTTGGTGAATATGACACTCTGACCGAACAATCATGAAGAAGGAGCCTGAGGTTTTGACACTGTATTATTCCTTAATTGTTTATGCTCAGATACTTATATAATAAATAAATAAAATTCTACCTTATTTAAGTCACTATTATTTTGTTTTGTTTTAGCAGTTAATAGAATACAATGATCAGTAGAACAAATACAATAGAACTAATAAAATAATTAATATACTACTGGAGTAGAGGGGGAATAGAATGGCAAAGTTTTCAGATTTAAAAAAAATGTATCTATCCTCATTGTTCCTTGTGGATTTTATTAACCAATTTATTTAAAAAAAATTTATGTTCAGTTTCCAGTGCAAAGGTCTCTTTTCTTTTCTGTCAAGGTTAATAGATTCTATTTATGATAACATTTACAGATAAAATTGTGAAATTACACTTTGAAAAGTCACTCTTACATCTGCTGTTTTAGTCTTTGCACAAGTTCTATAAAATACGATTTTCTTCATTTTATAGATGAGGAGACAGAGACTGAGGGTTTGAGTGACTTACAAAGTACACATTGCCCATAAGTGGTGGGGTTAAGTCCCCAGCTCAGAGATGAAACTCACTGTGAATTTAAGTAGCATGTAACTATATTTGTGTTATCTATAGGCAAATTTATGATTGCAAATAAAAGCTGTTATTTAATTGGTAGAAAAATAGGAAACTTTCTAATGTGGGACATGATAGCTTCTATCCCAATAGTTAGTGCTCCTCAAAAGGTTCCTTAGAATACTATCATAAAAGGGATTCTTTGTCAATGGTTTAGAGAATGCTGAAAACTCTATTTCTCTTCTGAAGATTCAACAATTCACATGTATATATTAAAAGGTTTCAGAAATCCCATTGTAAAGAGACCTTTTAAACTTCAATTCAGACTTGATCTAACTCATTCACTACAGAACTCCCCTTTAATGTATATATAAAGGCAGAACTTTTTTAGGAAGCTCTGCCTTACTATCAGACAGTTCAGTTTCTGCTAGAGACATGTAATAGTGGTCTAAAACTTGAAGTCATTTTAGAAACAATGATTTAATGGGTTTCTTAAACCACAAAATAGATTTAGATTTTTTTAGATTTCTCTGACTCACGACAAGGCATATATGTTTAAGGTTACGTCTTATAATTATGTTATCTTAATGATAACATAATTATAAGACGTAACCTTAAACATATAAACATATAAACATATAACATATAAACCTTAACATATAAACCTTAACATATAAACCTTAACATATAACATATAACATATTAACCTTAAACATATAAACCTTAAACATATATAAACATATATACGACAAGGCAAATATGTTTAAGGTTAAGTCTTATAATTATGTTATCTTAAGGAAAAGTCTTATAATTATGCTATGCTATGGAAAACTATGAAATAAGACACTACCATGATTAGAAGAAATTTTAAAAATTGTAAAAAAAAGGTCTACTAGTTTCTCATATAGAAAGAAAATTAAAAAAAAACACTAATTCCTCTCAAAATTCCCAAAGCTGAGAAATGCTTATTAACTTTACTTTAGATTTTTAGCTATTTGATATATATTATTTACATATTAGATCTTTTTCTCCAAAGAAGTACGGAGTTTCTAAATATTAATGTTAGATACAAGATATTGAAGTCAACCTGGTTATTAAATGAAAATAAAGATAAAACCAAATTATTATTATTATTTATTATTTTCATTAACTTTAATGGACAGTATATGGCCGTAGCCATGTTTATTAGGCCTAGAGACAGTACTATGAAACATTCCCTGAGAATTTTTCTTTAGGCTTGTAGGTTAATAAAAATAGTCCTGAATCACGGTAAGATGATTTAGGGTTTAACACAAGGATATGCAGCAGAAGAGCAACTTTTAAAATGTAATTCTCTGCAAAGTAATTCGTATGTTCAGAATAATTCTAATATAAATCTCAATAGACTTTTGAGGTTTGAAATCATTTCTAAAATCATTGGGAAGAATAAATGGATGAAAATTTCTAGGAACATGTTGAAAAAGGTGATTTTTGTATGGAGACTTTCACTATCACATATTAAAACATTATAAAATTTCAGTAATTAAGGTACCACACTTGTGATAATAGAATAAGATAGATATAGAATAGAAGGCAAGAAACAGACTCTGCATAGAAATTTATACCAAGATAAGGGTGACATTTCAAATTGGTGTGAAAGGCAAGATTATTTAACAAATTAAACAGTGGATACAGTATCATCATTTGACAAAAATTTCCTCTCATATATATATTAAAATGAATTCCTGAAGGTTTAAAGTATTTGAAATAAAATTAAAATGAAAACTCTATAAATATAAAAGTATAAGAAATTTTCCAAGCCTAAAAGTAAAAGAAAACATAAAAGTGAAATATTGCTAGATTTTACTACATAAAATTTCTAAATTAAATGGCAAACAAACTGGGAAAGTATTTGTAACATATATGACTGGCACAGTTTAATATCTTTAATATAACAAAAATTCTTTAAAATTATTAAGGGATTCACTCATTGATGGGCAAATGCGTGACGAGGACTTTTAAAAAGAAGAGATATAAATGACGAAAGATCATATGAATACATGTATATATCAGTACTCATAAAATAAAAAGTAAGACAGTAAGGTACAATAGAAAAATACTAAAGATTTTTTTAAAAACTATTTTTGGTGAAGGTTAAGTAAAATGGGAAATTCTTATCATTGTGATGGAAAAGTAAATTGGCATAATCTTTCTGATGGTCAATTTGACAATATACAGTATATCAAGAATCTTATGTATGCTTAAATTCTCAGATTTGTTAGCTCTACTTCAAGAAATTCTTCCTAACAAAATATTTTAAAATATGCATAAAATTTTTGTGCGAAGGTTTTTATTGTTAAAATTTGAATATTCCCTAAAACATCATTATCCCAGAGAATATTGTGCTTAAAACCATCAGCCTCAGAGGACACAGACCTGGTTTGAACCCTAATTCTTAATAAGCATTATGTCTTTGAGCAAGTCTCACTTCTCTGAGACTGTTGCCTGATCTGAAAGAGGGATGCAAAAATGCCTGCCTCACGAGGCTGTTCTAAGGATTAATTGACAATATAGGTAAAAGTGTTTTGTACAATACCTAGAATTCTGCAATTGCAGAGCTCAATAAATGGTAGTTACACTATAATTACTATTATACATAGATGGAAACATGTTTTTGGAGAATATTAATGCCATCAAGATATATCTATGATAAAATATTAAATGGAAAACTCCAGACATGAAACTGTGACACACACACACACACACATACACGCACACACATGATAATGCTGTGACAATTTTAGATGACTTATCTATTTTCTGTATTCTTATTTTTTAAAAATGTACCTGTAACAGTTTTATAATTTGAAAAAATGCTTTTTAAGTAACTTTTAGGGAGTGTGTCTATATTGTATTAAATGAAATATGTTGAGACAGACCCTAGAAAATTGCATCTAAGAGTTCTAGAATGAAAGCTAAAATCTATGCTTTTTAGTCTACATTTATTTTCATAGAATGTTATTTAACATAGTGAAATGTTATGCTCTACCTATTTTGCTGACTCTTTAGGATTTGACTTTTTAGGATTTGATAAATATTTTGACCACTTTGTAGAGCATCGTTAAGAGGTTCTACCAAAATTTAAATATGAACAATGAGAAAAATATGTACTATGTGAGTATATACACAAATAGGCCACAGATAACCCTTTTATGTTTAGTCAACTAACCCCTAATTATCCATGTGTATATCAGTCATATTGTATTTGTAGTCTTTTAAACAAAAAAAAATAGCTCCAATGATACCAAGTATAATATAATTGAAATACTTTTTGAAATAAAAGTGATACTTTTATAGGTTGCTTCTTTTCATCAGTTTAAGAACAAAGTCCACATTTGTTCACATGTGTATCAAAATTGGTACTTTCTTCAGTGGCAGCATATTTATCATCTCTGAGATTGTCTGATATTAACATATAAGAAATAAAGGGAGAGAATATGTACTTTCATCCTCAAATTATTTAAATTAGTTATTGTGCAAAAAATAAATATATAATTAAAGAGCTCTTTCACCTATTTACATCAGTTAGGATAAATTATGTTATGCAGTGGTAATAAACATTCTCCAATATTTCAGTGACTTAAAGCCATAGAAGTTCATTGTTACATGTTTGATGAGGATCAACAGAAGTGACCTTCTCATTAGTCATTCAGATCCCCAGGCTGTTGGGCATTTCTACTCCTCCAGAACAAGAAAGAGAGAACTGAAGTGGAGCCATAAGCACCAGCAATTAAATATTGTACTTCTACATAATGACATACTCCACTTTGTTCAAATTTATTGGCGAAAGCAAGTCACATGGCCATGGTGTCAGGGAAGAATAATTCTCTTGTGTGACTAAAGGAGAGAGGAATCCCACGTTGCCAACAAGTTAGTAATGTCTACCACACAGGTCCAATAATATTACAACATCTATGTTGAAGTGAATTCTAATCCCCCAAATCACAGGAGGAGAAAGTGGTTATTAGGAAGCAATAGATTGCTTTGATGGAAGTGTTAACTAATTTCATTGTGGTAATCATTTCACAATATATATGTGTACTAAGTCATCACATTGGACACCTTAAACTTACACAATGTTGTTTGTTAATTATATCTCAATAAAACTGGGAAAATACTTTGTGATGTGACTAATCAAATATAACAATTATGAATCCCAAAGTTAACAAAGATATAATACTTTTTTAAATTATAAAAATACATGTTATCCATTCTATAGGAGAAGATTTCTCAAATACTAAATTTAAGCAGAAAGAGAAAAGTAAGTAAACTTGTGGTACAGGGAAAGCAACACTTTTTTTCTTTCTACTTTTTACATTTCCTTTTGATGAGTTACATACTTGTCGTCTAGCTATTTGAAACCAGGAGATGGAGCCATGCAGCTGAAGACATTCCAGCACCCAGTTGCTCTGGGTGTCTCTGAGCAAACCCTACCCACTATTCAAGAAGTAGCATTTAATTTGCAAGCTTGCAAGGAGGAAAGAGGTTTATACCAATGTCTCCTTCTCTTTACAAATAGATTAATTTATAAAAGATGTAAAAATATAGCTGGGCCATTATGTTCAAGAATTATTTTGCAAGAGTAGTTTATTTTTCACAAATACTTCTGTACTCCTAGCCATGTGATTTTTATATGTACTTCATATTTATTTTATTTTGCTTGGTTTCATAGAAAGTATATATCGTCTGTATTAAGTAGAAAGATTCTAAGTCTGAATCATAACTAAACCTGATATTTGAATCAAACCTTAAATCAAGGGTGGGTATCTTAACTGCCAAGATGAGCCAGGTATATGTAGTGATGACTGATGTGGGCTGGCTGAGAACTGTCACAAATAGAGTCTATGAGTGTGTGTGATGGGAGCTGTTATTCATGTTGCTGATAGTGGCTACGGGAAAATGAAAAACCTGTACTGCCAGGCCTTCTTATTTCTAAAGAGAACCGAAACCCTAAATATTTACGTAAACTATCCAGATTTTTATAATTTTAAGCTCTTTAAATAAATTTTTAAAAATCTCTCCAGGCTAAACTAACACCTTGTGACTACCAGTTTATGTCCTTGTCTTATATAGGTTAGGGACAATTTAACATTATTCCATTGAATCCTGATAAGAATGCTATGAAGTACTTTTTATTATTGCTATTTCATAATTATGGATAAGACTGAGCACAATCAAGTAATTTGCCCAAAGTCACAAACTTGTATGTAGATCTTCTGACTCCAAATTCCATCTAGAGTTCTTTCTACTCTCTAAGCTTTTTAGAACATGCGGGCTGCTCTATCACATCTCTGCTGGTGACAACCTACTGCTGTTACCGTGATGCTCCATTTTCAGCCAAAGCCAGAAATTTAACTCAGACCCTGAATCAGCCCCTTCTCCACCCGGCACTCAGCAGTTAATGATGCCCTGAAGTTCCTCATGGTGCGCTGTGGTGATGGCAAGGCGCCATAGACCATTGCCTAACCCACCAAGCACATCCAGAGCAAGCGGAAAATTCGAAAATTTGAAGAAAAATTTTATCAAGAAAAGAAATACTGGCCTTCACATGGTGCCAAATTTCTAATCCTGGAGTTCTGACATGGATGAATGATTTAGCTAAAGGTCGTAAACAGCACAAAGAACTAAAAGCTGAAGCTGTTGGAGGAATAAGGGAGTGCTCCCAAAGGCCCACCTGGAAACTGGTCCTGTGAGCAGTCCACAGTCCCCAAAGACAATGGGAATCCAGAAGCTATGGTCCCTGGGCCAAGCTCCTCTGGAGAGGAGATTCCAGTTGCTGTGTTGACACTCTTGAAGGAGAAGAGAGAGCAGCTTCCCTCTCAGGAAGATTCTAAGGTAACTAAGCAAGACAAGAACGTCATAAAGCTTCTTTATGATTGATGCAGAATTATCAAGAAAACCTTGTCTACCCCTTCCCTTATTAAAACAATTCAGGAGGATGAAGACTCTGATAAAGACTGTCCACAGGGCAACTAACAACCTTCCTTGCCAGTTCCAGCATCTCACCTTCCTGTTTGTGATCACCTAATCTTACCGAAACTTCTCTCCTGCTAAAGTGGACAATTGTCCCTGCTCTTATCTAAGCTCTTACTCTCCACTTAGAATCCATCTGTCTCACCTATATGAAACAAATGCTCTCTCTTCACAGAATTCTCCCACCCTTTGCTCTCATTCTCATGTCTTTCCTTGTATCTCTACTCTGCTATACAGCAAAACATCTCAAAATGTAATCTGCATTTATCTTTTTAGTGACTTCCTATATTCTTCTCAACCCAATTTTATTTGGGTTTCATCCTTACCGTTGCACTGAAATGATTATTGACTACCTCTTCAACCTTCCCACTTGTTCATCTAATAAATATCTTAAATAAGTTGGAAACAACGCATCCAATATATCGCTTTATTTCCCTCATGTGAAACATGTTCCTTAAATGCTGCTTTGAATTTTCGGTTTAAATTGAGATATGTTTTATAGACAGTTGAATTTATAAATATTAATTGTATAGTCTGATATTTATCTACACATAGTTCTGTAGACGGGATTGTCAACAATCCCGAAAGCTTCCTCATGCCTCTTTTCCTGTCAATACTCCGGCATGTAACCAGATTTCTACCTTAGGTTAGGTGAGCCTACTTTTGTATATAGATAGAATCATACAATGTTTACTCTTTGTGCTAGCTGTATTTCTTTCCAAATAAGATTTTTGAGACTTGCCAATAGCTCTTTCTTAATGATGTGCAGTATTCACTTATATGAATAAATAATATATATACATATGTGAATATATATGTGAATATAATTGGTTTATTCCTTCTCCTCTTGATGAACATTTTTCTATTTCACTAATTTCTTATCTTTAATATTTTCTTCTTTCTATATTTTTTTCATTTAATTTGCTCTTTTTTTTAGTTTCTTGAGATTAAAGTTTCTATCCCTGATTGCACACTTTTCTTTTCTAATACATACACTTAAAAATAAAAAAATTACTCTAAATCATTATTTTAGCTGTATCACAAATTTCGATATGCTATATTATCTTTCAGTTCAAAATATTTTCTAATTTTCATTTTGACTCATAAGTTACTTAGAATGTGTTACTTTTTAAATATTTTAAGATTTTCTAGCTATCTTTTTGTTATTAATTTCTAGTTTATTTCATTGTGATCAGAGAACATACTCTGTATGACTTTAGTCTTTTGAAATTTATTGAGAATGCTTTATGTCTCATATATAGTCTATTTTTGTTAATGTCCCATGTTTACTTGAAAATATTTATGAATCTGTTTCTGTTTTGTTTATTTTATTCTTTAGATTCCGCATATGATGAGATCATATGGTATTTGTCTTTCTCTGTCTGAATTATTTCACTTATCTTTATACCATCTAGGTCCATCCATGTTGTTCAAATGGTGAGATTACATTTTTTTTTAATGGCTGAGTAATAGTCTACTGTATAGACATCTTCTTTATCCAACTGTCTATTGATGGGCATTTCATATCTTGGCTATTGTAAATAGTGCTGCAGGGAATATAGGGTTGCATGTATCTTTTCAAATTAATGTCCAAAACACATTTTTGAAAATACTTTTACCAGAGTTGTGTTTTAGAATCTAATACAATCATGCCACTTACTAGAAAATTATTTCATCTCAGTTTCTTCAGTGGTAAAATATAATCATAATATCTAAGAATACAACATTATTCTCTGATAATTGAATGAGATAATTTATGTAAAGCACAATACTTGTATATAGTAAGTACTCAGTAAATAGTAGCTACAGTTATTATAGTCATAGTATCTTTTATTTCTAGCTCGATCCTGACTCTTATCCTCCCTTGACAAGAAATTAGGGTTCAGATATATTAATTCAGAGATAGCAAGTCCAAGTTCACACAGCTAAGGAGTCCAGTGAGAGTAAAAAATCACAATCTCTTACCATCTCTGCATATCATATCCCTTAGTGTGTATATGGTATTTTAAAGAACTGACTGCACCTAACTTTCCAGGGTCACCTTCTTATCTTTTCCTCAAATCCTCAACCTCATGAACCAATTCTTGTCTTTACACACAGCAGACCCCTATTACTCATGAATATGTAATAAATTTTCTCTTACATTCCTTTGGCTTTGATGTTCTCCCTTGCCTCCAGCTTTGCCCATCTCTTGAAGCTCAATGCCACTGTCATCTCTTTTGCCAAACTATTCTAATATCTCCCTGCTCTCTGCTGCTGCTCCATCTCCTGCTACCACATCTTTTGAAACACACATGATTGTAAGACTATTATTTTTTGATTTTTCCAGTTCACTGAGCTTCTCCAGGACACAGATTAGAACTTATTAATTTTCTAACCCCTAAGATCTGATATGATTGGTACTTACTCTGTTTCTGGAAAGAAAGAATAAATGAATTAATGAAAGAATGAGTAAACAAAAAAATGTATTTAAAGGCTTTTGAAGTTGAGAAGGAATGAGATCTGAGAAGAAAAGTATTTCACCTCTCCCTTGTGTTTCTTCTTGTGAGGCTGGGTCATTCAGTGAGTCTCCCATGATTATCAGCACAGTCCATCACTTCAGTGCTGTGGGTTACACAGGGCTATTTTGGCCTTCGTTTCTCGGTGATTACTCAAATGACTCAAGAAAGTTGAGATAGCCTTATTGGGTAGACCTTACTGTGCATTTTATTGTCTTTTCTCAGATGACTGCATTAGTTGCTGCACGCCAATTGTAAAAGGCAGAACTTACCCAGGGTGAGTGCCCCACATACCCTTTAAGTAATTAGAGTCTAAAAACTTACAGGATATATATGTATTTTTTGCCTGGGCAGGCACTGAAGTATTTCCTAGCCTGGCAAACAGGGACATGCATAAGAAGAACATTGGGCCATGGAATACAAGACAATTTTAAACAATAAAAAAGAAAAATGTGTCAAGGTAAAAGCTAAAAAGCCATAATCATGAATAGCAAAGGAGACATCAGACCACACAACTTAGGGCGACTCAGGAATATGAAATCAAAATGCACATGAAGAAAATTCAAGAGGAATTAAACTAGACAACATGAATATTGAGGAAATTGGAATTCCAGAAGTGGCAAAATATGAACAATTTAACAAGAATGGTTTGTGCCAATGAGCCTGTACCCTGTGGTATACGAAAAGAAATTAAGAAATGTTATTACCCCACCCCCCTTACTGTTCCTCTCTTTTTAATAGGTTATGCTAGATAAACCAAAAAGGAAGGGATTGACATTTAAAATCTTTACTCTGTGTCAAGTAGTTTACATAAAATATCTCATTGAGTCCTCCCGACAATTTATAAGTATTATTATTCCTATTGGCTCAGGGTGGTCAAATAATGTGCCTAAGGTCACATGGTACAGTAGTAGAGCCAGGATTCAAACCCAGTTCTGACCTCAGATTTTACCCACCTATCTTATAGTGCTGCCTTCCAGAATAAATTCATTATAGGATAATCTCTCCTATATTTTGGTACTATTGCATCGAATCCAAAGATAGCATGACAGTGAGGTTCTTAAGTAATAATGTGGTCACATTGCCAGTTATAGTACATCTTCTTTTCTTATAGAAAATTTTAAAATTGAGAAATGTATCACAAACGTTGTAACAACATGTATGTATTTACAGAACTAATAATTATTAACTATCATTTTCCCCTATGAAACAATACAGATTAAGTTGAAGTCTTTTTTGTTTTCTTTTTTCATTCTCCCACCTCCTGACCAACTTCCATTCATAGAAAAGCACTAAATTTGGTGAATTACAGATGGTCAGGCATTTGCTAAAATTCCTGCTTTCCTTTTCATAGTTTAGAGTTATCACTGGGAAATGGTTGTCCAGCCTGTAGCTCCATTTCCAAATTCCTCTTCTATTTAGGTGTGGCCTTTTGACCACTTCTCACCAAGTGATCAAAAGTCACTTCTTGCCAAAGTTTTAAGAAGCAGATGTGTTCCTTCTACATCTCTTTTCCCTTTAGTTGGCCAATGTGGAGGACAAGGTCCTAGATGTTAGAGTTTAATTTTTTCTTTGGATGTTAGAGTTTAAAGATTAAAGGAGTCTGAATCACTTCATGAGGAATAATATGTGATGACAAGGAAAATTTACACTGGACTGTTTTATGAGGAAGAAATAAATTATTGGGTTAAGCCACCGACATTTTAGAATTATTTTGTTATATTACCCTAATTAATCATTCTAATCAATTTCCTAATTAATGACTCTAATTTCATATTTTATTTTTGCAGATATATTGTTCTAATTAACCTAATAATCTTATGTTATATACATTTTCCTAATTAATTAATCTAATATTTATTCTTTTATAGATATATTAACCTTACTTTATTAATCCAAATATTTTTCTAAATCATCAATTTCTCTTTTGTGTAGGCATTTATAAATAAAATAATTTTTATTTGTATCTTTTTAAAGAAATAATATACAAAAAATACTGTGTGAATATTGAGCTATGAATTATTTTTCCCCAGAAGTGTAGGTTTTAAAAGTCTTTCCATGTTGATATACATGTATGTACATATACATACATATCTGTATAAAAATAGATCATTTCTCTTAATTGCTATATAAATTCTATTTTATGAATATGCACTTTATTCACTTCTGATAAGCATTTAGTTTGCTTTCTTTTTTCTTTCTATTTTGCTATTATAAACACTGCTCCAGTAAATAGATTTCTACAGTTTCCTTGAGCCTAAATGCAGGAACCATCCTAGAATATATACCTATACTTAAAATTACATTTTAAAGCTTTATGAGAATTTTTATTTTCCAAATACCTCAGCAAAAGTCAGGCCATTTCCTCTTATGAATATTATCTGTTCGTATTTTTTGTCTATTTTCTGTGGGATTGTTTTTCTAATAGTTTTTTTGAAGGTTTTCAAAAAATATTCTGTATATGAATTTGGTTATCTGCTGTCTTTTTGTGCCCCTTGCTTTCAACTTTTATTATGTGTTTTGTTGAACAGACATTTTTAATGTTGATGTAAGATTTATGAAATGCGTTTTTATTATTTTTTCCTTTTTTATATTAGACAATCTTCCTTACTACCAGTATTACAAATTTATTTCTATATTTTTTCTAAACGTTTAAAATTATATAATTTACAAATAGATCTTAATCTAGCTGGGGCCCATTAAGATAAAGATCTAATTTATTTTTTCCATGTAATAAACCCACATTCCTAATGTCCTAAATTGAATAATCTTCCTTCCATCTCTGATCTGTAATGCTATTCTTACCACTTTCTAGCTGTGTAACTTGGGCAAGTTACTTAATGTCTCTGTAAAATGAGAACAATGATTAATAATAATAAGTTCCTTATAGGATTATTGTGAGTAACAAACTACATATATGTATCATTTGGAATGGTAACTGGCATATGTTTAGTGCTATGTATATATTAGTCATTATTGTATGATGTTATATCAACAATCCTATTCTTGAAAGTAAGCATGTATTGAAAATCTTTAGTTAAAGAATATACCATTGTTATGGGCAGTGCGTATTATCATGATGAAATAGCCCAACCAATAGCTGGTCCTTTCAAGAGCCAGTCACTTTAAACTTGCCCTACTCATCTGAAATAAAGAAATCACATTCAACATGGCTAATATGCATAAACTACAAAACATCTTTTGCGTACAGAAACACGCAAAATAATTATTGACTAAATATTCTTTTAGCTTGAATGAAAATGACAGTTGAGTTAATGTGAAAATATCCAGCTGTTCCATTTCAGAAGCACTAAGAGATATCAGCAATTAAATCTGAATTTGATGCAGTAATGAAAATTGCAGATAGAGAGGGGGAAACATAAGGCTTATGATGACAAAGGGACAATGAGCATTGGAAACAATAATAGACACTAATGAGCACACATGAAAATTAGGATGAAAGCTAAAAGAATGTAAAACTGGAAGCAGCTGAGGCTCCTAGGTAAATTGTTTCATCCTAGGTCTCGGACATAATAAGGGCAGAGGAAAGTTTTGAACCCAGCTTTGTCTGACTTCAAAATCTGAACTCTTAACTAAACTAGATCCCTCTTGTGTATAAAGTACGTAGAGAATGTGAAAAATAAGTGAGACAAGGCATCAGAGGATTTAGATTTGAATCCTGCCTGTGCCGCTATCGATCTGTTACCTTGCCTAGTTTTCTTCTCGCTATATTGGGAGCAATAATAACTACTTTCTTAGTCATTGGAAAAATGAAGATAATGTTTGTGATGTTCCTGACATGTCCAAGAGCCTAAGCAATGTTCGTTCCTAGCTCCTTTCCTGAGAAATCTGTTATGGCTCATGATTAATAGTTAAATCATCTTCAGCTTCCTTATATAAATTATTTTTACAGAAAAACTGGACTCACTTAAGTTTGTATTTTTTTAACAATAAAAAAGTTGCAGCAAAATAAAGGATGACTTTGTGACTAGGAGATGGAAACAGGAGCCTAATTCTGAGCACATATAAGCACATACACACGTCTGGTGTCCACAATATTGTCTCTCCAACTCACCCCCAAGGTTGTGTCTCTTTATCAAAACGTCTTCCCAGATTATTAAAAATGCCAGTTCTGAGATGATTCAAACTTTAGCAA
Organism: Pteropus medius; assembly: GCF_902729225.1. NCBI lineage: Eukaryota > Metazoa > Chordata > Mammalia > Chiroptera > Pteropodidae > Pteropus > Pteropus medius. The sequence continues at coordinate 5,749,811 of NW_024342474.1, read as the reverse complement.
GGATCAAAGATTCTAGAATGACAAGAAAAATATCATGATATTCTCATATGATGTTATGCTATGACAATTTAGTTATAGGTACTAGTAAACAGGAAAGGAAAGTGGTTGAAGGGAAGAGAAGGTTCCCCCACAGACCTTTGAAAATATGATTTCTAGACTCCTTTTCACACAAGAGTGAATTTGGGTTGGTGGACCTGATCCATGGGACAAAATTTGGGGTATAAAGGTGAGGATAGTCTGAATATTGTATTAACGTGAAGACACTAGGCAGGGAGACAGAATCTAGGTATGAAGAATGGGACAGAAATTGAGCACAGGAAATAAGAGTAAGAGGATTCATGATAGAAAGGAAGAGGTAGAACAGGAAATATATCCTGAGTCCATGGAGTATGTTCACACAGAGCTCAGTGTGGAGAGGATGCCTAGAGGAGTCTCAGTTGCCTAAGACATGTGCCACCACTGAGTAAGTTCCCTCTTGCACATAGTGCTATAAAATGGAATGAGAACCATCAACCCGATGCTGGAGAACACAGGGCACATCCTTTCTGAATGATGAACTTGTGAAATGAAATAGCAGAATGTCTGCAAACTGCTCCTGGAACAGTGAGCACATATTGTGAAATAAATGCCATTGTCTAAACAGCAATAATGAGATTTTTATGGATGCTAAAGTAAAAAAATTCAAAGCCTGTTTTGCTCTCTGTGATATACTTTTTTTTTCCAGTTATTTTAAATAAATTAGTCGCATAATAATTTCTCGCCAGAGTTGTAAGTTTTGTGTCCAGCATGTGTCAGTTCATAGCTTTTTTGGACATTTGTTGGCAACATTATGCCACTTTATAGCCATACCTTTTTTACAGTTGAAACCCAGTTTATTCATATTTAGTGTATATTTCTCTCTTTGTATTTAGGAGCTCCCTGAATATATAACAAAGCACATTGTTACAGACAGAAAGCAAGGACTCTGATCTTTACAAAGCAGGAATCGCATGAAACACACACAAGGGGAACCAGCAAGATACGAACTATGTAAAAAGAAAGAATATAGCTGCATCAGAACAGAGATGAATCTTTTACATGTTACTCATATTTCACTGTGTAGTATTCAGGGTAGCTATTTAGTAAAAGTGTATACATTTTTTATTTCATAGCATGGGTTCAATCATTCTCAACTAATCTATTATTTTCATAAAAACCTCAAGGAAGCAAGCCCCCCAGCCCACACTAGGAAACAACTCTTATACGAGGATGTGCTCTATATTGCACGTTTATAATCACATATGTGCCCAATTGCCATATTCAGGCATGGGCTTTCTGATAGCATTGAGTAGTATCTTCTACACGTTAGAAGTCTAAGAAATAAAAAAAAACCCTACTCTTGCTATACCAAGAAGTGAAATGTGCCACAGTTATTATGCTTCTTTGTGTCATGTAAGGAGAACCCTGAAGTCATTCTTGATTCTGTCCATTCCTTTATCACCCACCACCTGACAATCTATCAGCAAGTTTCCTAGGATCCGTGTCAAAAGCACAACTCATTCACCCCTTCTTGTGAATTCTGCTGCTACCATCTCTGACCAAGTGATCCTATGGCAGCCCCCAAATGGTCTGCTGGATTCTGATTTTGCCCTGTATATTCTTTCTTTTTTCATGAGCAAGTCAAAATTAAATTTTTAAATTAGAAATCTAAAAATAAAATTGTATATATTTAAGGTGTACGACATGTTGGTTACATGGTGAAATAATTACTACAGTCAAGCTAATTAACTTACCCATCTTCTCACATAGTTGCCATTGTGTATGTATGTGTGTGTATGTGTGTTTGTGTGTAGTCAGAGCATCTGAAATCTATTCTTAGCAAATTTCCAGTATACACCCCCTGTATTTTTTTCACCACACAGCAAATGAAATGATGAAAAAAAAAAATAGCAATCATATTGTGTCACTTCCCTCCTAAAAATCTTCCAGCGGCTTTCCATTACAATTTTGAGTATAACTCAAACACCTTGCTATAGCCCCCAGATGCCTCTTCATGTTCTGGCCCCTGCCTCCCTCTCCTTGATCTCTTACCCCTCTCCCCCTGGCTCACTACTGGCCAGCCACAAGGATATTCTTCTCATTTCCTTTGACTGTGACATACTAGTTCCCTTCTGAGGATCTTTGTACCAGGATCTTCTCTGCCTCCAGTGTCCAAGATCTTTGCATGACTACTCTTTTTTTTCAACATTCATGTCTCAATGGAAACCTCACCTCCTCTAAAAAATACTTTCCCCATTCACCACATCCTTAGTACCCACAGAGAGCACACCCTGTCTCACTACATAGTTTTGTTGTCTGCTTAGTAATGATCACATGTGTTTGCTTATGTATGCGATTGTCGTCTGTCACCCCACTCTCCCACAGAATATAAGCTTTGTGAGGGCAGTGACTTTGTCTGTCTTCTCTATTACATCCCAGTACTGAGAACAGTGAAAGGCATATAATATGTATCTGGCAGATACTAGAGGCTTGGTAAATATGTGACTGATGTGTAGAGCATACTGATAAAATGACGTAGGAAATTTTACTCCCCACAGGTTTTTTTGGGGGTGGGGTGGGGAAACAGATTATTAGTACGGAAGACACTTTAATAAGTCATTGCTGTGAACAGTGCGATCCCAAGGACATTCTTGAGCAATAAAATAGTTTCCATTCATGAGGCAGATAAGGATTCATCTTATTACTGAAAAGAAACAGAAGTGAAGCAAAAGAAGGACTGAAAGAGAAGACTGAAGGCTGAAATTGTCCATAATCCTGCTCGTCTCTTTGTGATTTGCATATGTTCATTTGATATTTAAAATGCTTGCTAGAAATGGTTTTAATACAGAAAACAGTGAAAAGGTCAACTTGACATCTGAATCAATGTAATGTGCCAGGACTTGGAGGCAGAAGGTCACGAAAAAATAAGTCTCAGAAAAGCTAATGAAATCTAGAGAGAATGTTCAGACTTTTCCAGGTTACAGAATTCGTGGAAATCTAACCATACTATACTTCAAGCACCTAGAAGCAAAGGGCCTGGAATCATACCTAAATTTTGTTTATATTTCTCATGTGCTGATTCTAGCACTAGGTTCACTGACTGCTTCCAGTGGTCAATCATGAATTCTGCCACAGTCTGAGCTTGCAGGCAGGTGCTATTTTCATAATGACACATTCTGCTGCCAGTCCCTAATAGGAGTCAGTGTTCTCCCATTGTCTTTCAAAGTAGTTAAAATGCGTACTAGAACTTTTTTTTTTTTAAAAAGCATGTTTAGAAACTGATATCTTTGGGTATCTCTTTCTAGAGTTACATTTTGAAATATGTGTAATAAAAACTGTGAAAATTTAGGAAAGCAGTTAGTAGTCATAAAAATAATAAACTTACAAATAAAAAATTTACATTTCAAAAGCCCTTCTTGGTTCTGAAGATCAGTGAATAAAAGTGCACATATCTATTTAAGTCTATGGAATGTATAAATATTTGATGGTTTTTTTTTGAGATGGTTTTTCTGAGGATTTTAACTTCATCAGAATTCAAAAAAATTAAATTCCAAGACTGGTGAATCGAGAGAGCAGAAAGAGAAAGTGTGTAAAAGCGATTTGATGCTATCTGAGTGAGGTCGCTGTGCTTTCCCAGCCTTCTACCATAGGCTTTGCTCCAATAACAGTATTTTAACGTTAGCATAAAAGAAACTCAGTTTATCTGTGAAATCACAAGCAATTATCCACTCTTGGATATAGCTGAGTTAATCTAATGCACAGAAGTATTAATTATCTAGGTAGGGGTGTGGGATGGTTGCAAATGTTCATACATTTAAAGCTTTATGCAAATTTGAAGGGAACTGAAAAAACAAGCATTTTTCTGTATAAAAGCCATAGAAGGTTACAGAAAGCTGGCTTCATGAAGGCAAATTTCACATAAACTTTATATGAGCTTACGTTTCATTGGGCAACTCTTGTTTTTAATTATCTGTAGGGTTACCTCCCTGGTTTTATCCTCTTTTTCCATTCTATTTCAATGCTATGCAGAAATGTAGGAGTATTTTTTAAAACGGACATCGAAATTGTTTCCTAGACCATACCAATTGGGTTAAAATTAAGATTCTATAGCAGAAAAAGAGATCTCTCAAGGTCAAGATTCATGCTCCTATTATAAGGCCTCTTTGCCTGGGTAAGGACCTATGCCATAATCATGCCTCTCTCTGCATTTCTGCATTTTTCTGAAAAATCTTGGGGAACACAGTCCTCTGTGGGGATGTCTGAGATCATCTGCATAGATAGCACAAGTCGATATTTCTTTTGCTTCTAAAACATGCAGAGCCTGTGGGAAATTCTGAAGTCTTGCCTTTTCCCCCTGTCCTACCCAGGAAAGTGGTATGGTGACTGTTTTATTCTCCTAGGTCTTCAGATCTATACAGGGTCCTATAATCTCCAACATGTTATCAACCCTGGCTTGTCTGGGAGAGAAATAGGGGAACCTTGAAATTTTCCAAGCGTTTTGTCTTCTCTCTCACTTTTTCCATTTTCACCAGACTCAGCAACATTCTAGCCATTTATTCCTATTTGAAATCATCTTGTTTATTATATGTTGATTTGTTTATCATCAGTCTCTGATCACTACAAATGTACTAAAATCCATGAGATTGAGACTCCTGTCTCATATACCTGTTTATTCTCAGTACCTAGAATAGTGCCTAGCACATAGCAGGCACTCATTAAATATTTTTTGAATAAGTTAATAGGATCAGGGAGACACTTTCTTTAGTAATGGATAGAATGGCTTAAAAAGAGCAAAGAGGATAAGAAAATTTTGAAGTTTATTTCGTCTGATCTTAGTACCGCTGTTCTCACTTTTCTCTGAATGCCATTTGCTTGAAATATCATTTTCCACCTTCTCACTTTGAGTTTATATTTGTCTGTGGAGCTGAGATGTGTCTCCTGGAGGCAGCATATGCTTGGGTTTTGTTTTTTTGATCCATTCTGCAACTGTATTCCCCAGGCAAAAAGGCCTTATAATAGGAGCATGAACCTCTTGACCTTGAGAGATCTCTTCTTCTGCTATAGAGACTTAATTTTAACCCAGTTGGTATGGTCTAGGAAACAACTCTGATGTCTGTTTTACATTTATATTTAGGGTGATTATTGAAATATGAAGTCTTAGAGCCATTTTATCTTTTGTTTTCTAGTAGCTCGGTGTTTCCATTGCTTCGTTGTCCTTGTGTTTTCTTTATTTTGGTTGGCTTTTGTCGGTTTTCCCTCTGGTTTTTCTTGTTTTATGTTGTATACTTCAGTTCTGGATCTTCTGTGTGTGGTTACCATTACGAATATGTAAAGGATAGTTATATATATACAGTTGTCCATTTTCTTCTGCTCGTGCCTTACCCATTCCCCTTTGCAAATTTGGATCTTTGAATCTTCCCCTTTTTTAATCATTGTTGTCTCAATTTGTCCCTGTGTATGCTGAACATTCATTACTATTTTGCCATAACGATTCTCTTCTTATTTTTTAAGCTTATAATGCCCTGTTTTTAGTAAGGGTTGCACTCCTCTGCTTCTATTTGCTTGATAGTCACTTTACTGTTAATTATGTTTTGTTTTGTTTTTTTGTCATTTGTTTTAGGTGAGCTGACCTCTTTCAGTATTTCCTGTAGTGCAGGCCTCATAGTGGAGAATTCTCTCAATTTTTGTATGTCTGGAAAGGTTTTATTTCTCCTTCATATCTAAAGGAGAGTTTAGCTGGATACATTATTCTAGGCTGGTAGTTCCTTTCACTTAATAGTTTAAATATTTGATTCCATTCCTTTCCGGCTTGCAAGGTTTGCACTGAGAAGTCCAAGGATAATCTAGTGGGTTTTCCTTTATAAGTTATTGTTTTCTTCTCCCTGGCTGTCCTGAGAATTCTATCTGTGTCATTGATTTTTGATAACTTTAAAACAATGTGTCTTGGTGAAGGCCTTTTTGGGTTGAGATAATTGAATGTTTTGTTGACTTCTTGAATTCCAAGCTTCAACTCATTCCTTAGATCTGGGAAATTCTCGTCCACTATTTGCCAAAACTGCTTCCTCGTCCTTGCTCCTCTTCTTTGCCTTCCATAATGCCCATTATTCTTGTTTTCTCTCCTGATGGTATCAGCAATTTCTTGAATTTCTCTTTCATTATTTTTCATTCTTTGGTTTCTCTCTTCTTCCTTCTGATTTATTTCTAGATTTCTATCTTCAATATAACTGATCCTTTCCTCCATTTGGTCAACTCTATTTCCCAAGCTTGCTATTTCATTTTTCAACTCTTGCAGTGTGTTCTACATCTCCAGAAGTTTTATTTGGTTCTTTTTGAGGGTTTCAATCTCCTTGTTTTGCTCATCTAGGTGTTTTATCAATTCTTGAAATTGTTGATATGACTCATTTCAGAATTCACTGAGATTTTTCAGAAGTACCATTCTGAATTCTCTGTCATTTAAATTGCCTATTTCTATGTCTGTAAGCTTATTTTCTGGAGATTTTTCTCTTTCTTTCTGAGATGTCTCGTCACCTTGGTCATTCATGGTGTTTAATGGACTATTTCTTTCTGGGGCATTAATGGAAATGTATTCTGCTTTTTTTCCAGAAAGAAGTTTTATTATATAAAGATCTCTCTTTAGCTTACTGCAAAGAAGGCACTTTCTTTTTGGTTTCTAGTAGGTGACGTCTAAATCTCTTGGATCTCTGCTTTACGTAAAGCCTTAAAAATGCTTTTTTATTTTCTGATAGATATTTAATCACGCTCACTACCCTTAGTTTCAGTCCCTGTCAGTGTTAGCAACAGTTTCGGTAGCATTTGCTCAGATTCTCCTGGGGCTCTGCAGTGATTGGTCTTGGCAGGTATGTGGGGAGGGACCCTCTGGGTTGGGAGTCTGTTTTGCAACTGGGGCTGGTAAATATCAACCATTGTTTCTGTGCTGTCCCACTTTTCTGCTTTCTGCCTGATGTCTGGGCCCTGAGGTAGATCATGTGTAGCTCACAGAACTCCCAGGCAGCTGCTCAGGGAACTCGCCATACCTTTTCCCCTCCCCCTCCCCCTACAGGGAGCTCTGGCAACTGCGGGGGCAGCTTCTTTATTTTTCTCAGTCCACTGCCAGACACCCAGGGTTCTGATCTGTGGTAGCTCTTATGCACAGTCCCACGCTCAGATGTGCTGGTGTGCTGTTTAGGTGTTTTTTGTTGAGTTTTAGATGTTCAGCTTATTGTTGCTTCAAAGAGAGAGATCTGGGGACATCTCTCACTCCGCCATGTTTCTTTTGATGACCCCAGATAAGAAAATTAATTAACTGCCCAGACAAATTTCCCTATCAACAATAGATTCCTTTGGTACTAGTTTTATTTCAGAGGGCGACACAGTATAATTTCCACGGAAGCAGAGAATACAAAGCTCTTTTTGAAAAAGGAACATACAAGTGACAAGAATATTCTAAGAGAATGGAAGTGAACTGAAAAGTTTTAGATGCATGTCACTGAGGGGAGGAAAGAAAGGACATTTAGGCACAAACAACTGTGGCTATATTTGAAAAAGTTATATAAATGTCTAAGCACTATGTTGTACACCTGAAACTAATATAACGTTATACGTCAACTGTAATTGAAAAATAAAAAATTATTTAATATTGGCCAAAATATAAAAGTTTGATTAGATACTGGACTCAAGGATTTTCCTTAAAAAAAAAGAAAGAAAGAAAGAAAAAAAGAAAGAAAGAAAGAAAGAAAGAAAGAAAGAAAGAAAGAAAGAAAGAAAGAAAGAAAATGAGAGAGCCTTCTCGCTGTGTCTTTACATAGGTTTTTCCATGGGTCTAGGTCCAAATTTCTTTTTCTAATAAAAACACCAGTCATTCTGGTCTACCCCAGAGACCTCATTTTAACTTAATTACCTCTTTAAAGACCTTATGCCCAAATGCAGTTCTATTCTGAGGTACTGGGGATTAGGGCTTCAATATATAAATTTGGGGGGACACAAATCAGCCCATAACATCAGGTATTTAGGAGAGTCTTCTTAGTCAAATGTTTCACCTTCTTGTTTTATTGAACTTATTAAAACTATTAAGTTGCAAAAATATGTGGTTTGAATTGAAAATATTCTATCTGTGCATTTGGCTGTGAAAAACTAGAACTATGGTCTAGAAACAGTTAAATGGCTTCTTGAAATTAACTGACATAGGTCAAAAACACCAAAAACATTTATTCATCTTATAGTTTTAGGATTCTTTGGTTGCATTGCAGTTCTCCACTACAAAGTGAGTAATATAATAAAACATGCATATTGCCTATGTCAATCATAATGAAGTTGAAAGATTAAGTTTCAAATGTACATAAGGTCTCTGTTTAGGTATTTTTATATCTCTTTAAGTGAAACATGAATTTTGAGCTTATTCCTAGTCTATGGGGAAAAAATAATCATTTTAATACATAATGGACCTCAGAGTATTGAATGTTTTGCCTTAATTGCCATGCCAGTCCTAATATCCTGAGTGATCTATTTCTATTTGATGTGCGCAGCTGTAACGATGAGAAGAAAAAATCTCACTGTTCAAGAGATTTTGAGTATTTCAGGAGTCTTTATGTTTGGAAGACCCAAATCAGGATTTGTTTTGTAATGTTAAGTTGAAAAAAGATTAAATATATCATTATGATATGGAAATTAATTTACTATAACTGAATTTTTCCTGCCATTTGAGTTTCTCAAAAGAGAATAATGAAAATCAGGATCTAATCATTATACGCTAACTTCAGGTATCTTTTCAATGGAGTTTTAGATTTGTGGGCACAACAAACTGGACAATAAATGCATAATAGGAGCTATCTATCTCTTATTAGAGGCACAATAAAGGGTTTGTGTCAATAAGATTTACATTATTTTTGAGGTTTCATAGACAATATTCCTTAGGAGTATGGATTGGCTTACAAACCATATCTATAAAGTGAGATCGTCTTCTATTACAAGAAACCTCTACAGCATATTGGTCTTCCTCAAGGTACTTACCATCTTATATACCTTATGCCTTCTAGTGTAGTTATTTGGTACACTTCTCACTTCTCCTCCTCACTTAGCATAAGCTCACAGAGGCAGAGACTATTCCTTATTCACCTGTCTTAGCCCAGGCATTATAGCGCATCCCCACATAGCACTGTGTGCTCTTCCTATTGTAACAATTAACTTACTGTTTTATAATTACCTATTTAAATGCCCATTCCTTCTACTATACTGCAAACTCTTGTTCACTCTTGCATAGCGCCTACTACAGGGTAACAAAAGTGAAAGTTGTGGTTTGTTAAGTGCACACTGCTAAACACTTTATCCTTAATAGCTTGGAGAGAAGATATATATTACTGTTCTCAATTTACAGATAAGAAAGGTGAAGCTTAGGAATGGTTAAAAGTTTGCCTAAGGCTATATAGCTACTACTGTCAGAATTAACATTTAGAACCAAGCATGTCTGACTCCAAAAATCTTGTTCTAAATTAAGGATGAGGCTGGGTACAAATGGATAAGGGGGTGTTGGTGAAATTTTAAATTGGCAATATAGATTTAACAGCTTATCACACAAGTATCCTAAACTCAAATCAGTTTATTTCTATTCATAAGTACAAGCTGAAATATCTCATCACACTTGATAGCCTGTTTTTCTCTTAAAATAAAAATTATTTTTCCTATTTTCTGATACAGTGACTATTGCAAGGTTTTTAAAAAATAATTCATAAAGTAACTCATATGATAATGCTATCAGCTAATAATAGCTATTGAGTTCCTACTCTATAGCATATTGTACCTATTTTGTTACATGCATTACTGTTTTTTTTAAAATTAAGTTTATTGGCGTAACATTAGTTAATATAATTATATAATTTTCAGGTGTACATTATAATTTCGCATCTATATATTCTATTGTGTGTTTACCACCTAAAGTCCAGTTTCCTTCAGCTACCATATATTTGATCCCCTTTACCCACTTCTCCCTCCTCCTACACCCTTTTAACCGTCTACCTCCCCACTCTTCCCCCACCCCCTACCCTCTGGTAACCACTAGTCTATAGTCCATGTCCATGAGTCTCTATTTGTTTGTACTGTTCATTTGTTGCTTTTAGGTTTATATCCCACATATAAGTGATATCTTGTGATTTTTTAACCTTTTCTGTCTGGCTTATTTGGCTTAGCATGATTATCTCAAAGTCCATCCATGTTGTCACAAATGGCAGTATTTCATCTCTTCTTATGGCTGAGTAATATTCCATTGTATATATGTACCACAGCTTCTTTAGCAATCATCTATCGTAGGACACTTTGATTGCTTCCGTGTCCTGGCCACTGTGAATAATGCTGGTATGGACATCGGTGTGCAAATTTCTTTTCAGATATGGGGTTTCAAGTCTTTGGGGTAAATACCCAGTAAAAGGATTGCTGGATCATATTATAGATCAATTCTTAGTTTTTTGAGGAACCTTCATACTGTTTTCCATAGTGGCTGTACCAACATGCAGTCCCACCAGCAGTGGATGAGGGTTCCTTCTTCTCTGCATCCTCTCCAACATTTGTTATTACTTGTCCTACTGATTATAGCTATTCTAACAGGTGTGAGATGGTATCTCATTATGGTTTTGATTTGCATTTTCCTAATAGCTAGCGATGTTGGGAATCTTTTCATATATTTGTTGGCCATTTGTATGTCCTCTAGGGAGAAGAGTTTGTTCAGGTCCTCTGCCCATTTTTTGATTGGATCATTTGTTTTTTTGTTGTTATTGAGCCATATGAGTTCTTTGTATATTTTGGATATGAGGCCCTTGTTAGAGGTGTTGCTTGCAAATATATTTTCCCATTCAGATGGTTGTCTCTTTACCTTGTTGACAGTTTCTTTCGCTGAGCAGAAGCTTTTTAGTTTGATGTAGTCCCATTCTTTGAATTTTGCTTTTACTTCCCTTGCCTTTGAGGTCAAATTCATAAAATCCTCTTTAAGTACAAGGTCCTTGAGTTTAGTTCCTGTTTTCTTCTACATGCATTACATTTTAAATACTTGTTCATTGTTGGCTTTTGAAGATAGAGACCATGTTTTTCTCTTTTATCCCTATATCCATCTCCCTTTTCCTCCATCCAGCATGGCGGGATTATTAGATGCTCAATAATTACTTGTTGAAAGAATCTGCCAGGCATTTAAATATATTTTAATATTTAATATTTATAAAAATCTGGCGGTATTATTATAGGTAATTTAAATAACTTGCACAGCATCATGCAGTAAATGCCAGAGCTATAGTCTCACCTCAGTCGGTTCTATCCTACAGCTCATTTTGCTGGGTCTCACTGTCTCTTACTTAGCAGCTCTTGGGGCTCTATTTTTGAGCTGCGCGACCTTGGAAAGTCATTTAACCTCTTTGGGCCTCAGATTCCTAACTTGTAAAAAGAGGATAATAACATTGACTACCTCATTGGATTAACTTTTTCTTGTGAAGAGTCAGTGATACAGTATAATATGTAGTTCATTGCCTGGAGCGAAGAAAGAGTCCAATAATTTTCTTTTCCCCTTTCCCAAGTATCTACCTAAATTTGGCCCTACTATTTCTCGACTATATTAATTCAGTGTTTCCTAACTGGTTTTCCTGCCTTTCATTTCTCTATATTCAGATTAGTCCCACATTCTATGGAAGAGTATAGCCTAAATCATGTCACGTCCCTAATCAATAGTCTTTCATTATTTTATTGCCTGAAATAATATTAAGAATGTAGCTCAAACTACTTTGCCGGGTGTTAAAGACACCAGTATGCTTTTTGGATTTTTTCTTTCTACTTCATGACTTTCATAGGTCAGCCAAACTGAATTTCTTGCTCTTTCAAAAGTATTTGTCTCAGCTATTTCCTTTCCATGGAAGGTCCTTTCTTCCATCAATATACGTTTGAATTTTACTCAGTTAAAACTTTTCTGTATGTTTAATGTGTATATTGCTAAATGATGAGTTTCTTAAGGATAGAGGCTATCTTTTGCTCGCTTTATATTCCCAGTGCTGGTAGTGTTACTGACCTGGAGTTAGGTGTACATTACTCAACTCAAACATTTGCTGAATAAATGAAAAACAGAATGAACAAATGTATTCCCAAAAAGCATTGAAAGAATTGATTTTTAGTCACTTGTTTTTCCATCACCCCACTCCCAAAATTAGTAGCAGAAAAAAATTGGTGCTTCCTTATTGAAAATGATAACTAGGAAATTATCTAGTATGTTTATTTGACTGTTTGATTTTTACTGACTTTTTTATCCAAGAAATATTTTCTGGGTTTAATGGAAGAAATGCAAATCTGAAGCTTTTGCCATGAGCCACAATTAATTTTGAAATTATTCATAAGACTTAGTTTTCTCAATTTTTAAAATAACATGAGGAGAACCTCAAGGTTATGATTTTAATTTTAAATTCAAAATATCATGTCTGGAAACTGTCATTTATAATATGCTTCTTTATTTTCCCTCCACCTCTCCAAGATGCTATTTCTCCTTTTTATTTTGTTTTTTTCAGCTTTCATTTAATTTAATGTGTTAGGCTTAAAAACATGTTTATAACAGTTAACCGCAAAGGACCCAGTGGACATTTAGAAATACTGCTATAATTATATAGCTTATTAGTTTCATTGAGAGTCAACAATATACCAGAGGCTGCTAGTGACCACAAATCAGAAAAAATAAACTCTAACTGTAGGCTACAGTAATAAAATCTACCCTATCACTGTCTCATGAGTTGTGAGGATAAGTGAGATACTCCATATACAATACTCTGAGCTACTCAGAATGGAAGAGTAGAATTCATTTACGATCATTTTCTTATTATTATATTTGGGTATCCAAGTCCTTCTAGAAACTTAGAAAACTAGCTGTAAGATGCACTGCTGAAAAGTTGTAAGTTAATCAGTTGCGAATTTCACAGCTTTTTTTAGGAGGAGTTTCATTAAAATTCTGTTTAAAAAACATTGCAGCTAACATGTTATTTTTGTCTTTTCTAAAGGTTCACTATCAGATATGGTCAGAGTACAGAGCTCAAAGCTTTAACAGGTTCTAAAAAATGCAATTCCAACTTTTGTCATATTCAGCCACAAATAGCCTTTTCACTTTTTCTCCCATACCCACTGTGAGTCCCAGGTTTGGGTGTGATTTAGGCCAGCTAGGGATATGACTCCAGATTTAAAATGTTACCTTAATGTAGTAGGGCTCTTGCACCTAACTTATGCAAGTACGAAGCAGCTTATTGTTTATTACGCATGTGTGGCAGAATGCCACTATTGTTCTCTGACATATATAAAGCCCATGAGGTCCCCTAGCGCAGAAGCGCACACTCCCAGCAATAAAGTTGGTACCCGCCGTTTCATTCCCATGTCGGCTCCTTGTGCATTCTTTCAACTGGGCGTCTCATCACCCAAGCCTTTTCTTCTTGATCAGCTCGGCGCTGACACCCCTCTTTTTCACATGCTGTTTTGTTACCACATCGAATATTTTGAAGTTCCCTGATCTATATGTTGGGCTTTCTTAACCTTCACCTTTGCTCACACTCATCTCTTTACTTGGAACTTTTTACTTACTTATTTATTTATTTATTCAATTATTTTAAAAATATTTATTGAATATTATATATGTGCCAGGCACTATGCTAGATATTGTTCAAGACATATATAGACCTTACACTCATGACATTTATGTCCTAGGGAGGAAAACAAACAAACAGAAAATAAGTAATCATTTAAATAAATGAAATAGTTGCTGAAATCACGGTAAATATAGTGAAGTAGACAAGTACCTGGAAATAGAGGCTGTTCAGGGATGGATGAGGGAGAAGCATTACAGATAAAATGGTTAGAGAAGGCCTCTCTGAGGAGGTCACAACTTAAGCTAAGCTATAAAGAACTAAGAGTTCATCAATTCAAAAGCGAGGGAAGAATTTCCAGGACAGGAGGAACACCTTTTGCAAAAATTCAAAAGCAAGAATGAGATTGGCATAGTCTAAGAACTGATAGAAAACAAATATGGAAGTATAATGAGCGATGGGGAAGTGTAAAGCAATGTTGGAGTAGTTGTAAGGTTATGTACAAGAGTCAAAGTAGGGAGACCAGTAAAAAGACTATTTCAGGTCAGATGAGAGATAGATGACTAAGGTTGTGGCTTCAGAGATGGAGAGACATAGAAAACTCAATATGTACTTTGAAGAAAAAAAATTAAGAGACTTGCTAATATATGAAGGGAGTGATAAAAAAAGAAGAATACAAGATGACTGTTAGATTTTTAGGTTAGCATCATGGTGGAGTGAGAAGACCACTTTGTATATCCCCTTAAATTTATAAGTAGTTGGATATCTATAATCCAACAAAGGTTCCTCTGTTCAACACACAGACAAGCCTGAAAGATCCACATATTGGTACATCTGAAGGTGGGCATGTTGGAACTTGCTCGGGTGGCTGGATGGGGGTGGGGACAGTGACAGTGTTGAAGATGTGGTTCCCCAGCTGACTCGCCCCAGCTAATGTGGTAGCAGTGAGGAGCAGAGGTACAGGGCAATCCATCAAGAAGACATAACATTTATTAACATATATGCACCCAACTTAGGAGCACCAAAATATATAAAGCAATTTTAACAGATCTAAAGAAAGAAATAGAGAAAATAATAGTAGGATACTTTAATACCTTACTTACATCAATGTATAGATTATCTAGACAGAAAGTCAATAGGGAAACATTGGCCTTAAATGGCATATTACACGAATAGAACTAATAGATACTTGTAGAACTTTTCATCCTAAATCAAAAAAATATACATTCTTTTCAAGTGAAGATGGAACATTCTCAATGATAGACCATATATTGGGACACAAATGAGTCTCAACAAATTTAAGATGATCGAAATCATACCAAGCATCTTTTCCAATTACAATGGTATGAAATTAGAAATGAACTACAAGAAGAAATCTGGAAAACTCACAGGTTTGGATACTAAACAACTACTGAGTCAATAAAATAATAAAAGAAAAATGATTGAGTCAATAAAGAAATAAAAAAACTATTGAGTCAATAAAGAATAAAAGAAGAAATCTAGAGAAAATTTGAAATGAAAAAGAAAATACGACATACGAAAATTTGGGGGATGAAACAGAAGTAGTTCTCAGAGGGAACTTTATAGTAGCTGTAACAGACCTACCTTAAGAAACAAGAAAAATTTCAAATAAGTAATTAAACATTACACTTTAAGGAACTAGAAAAAAGAATAAATGAAGCCCAAAGTCAGTAGAAAGAGGGAAACAATAAAAATCAGAGCAGAAATAAATGAAATAGAGTATAAAAAGACAATAGAAAAAAATTAATGAAATGAAGAGCTGGTTCTTTGAAAAGATGAAATTGACAAACCCTTAGCTAGAGTCACTAAGGAAAAAAGAGAGAAGACAAATAAATAAAATCAGAAATAGATTTCTAGTTTGAGGGATTAGATCAAAGGCAATGCACCAAGGTAGTGAAGAAAATGATATATAACAGAAAAAAAATAGATCGACTCTTTTAAGAACTTTATGAACATAAACTTGAAAAATTAAGAGAAATTTAAAATTATCTAGAAAAATAAAAATTATCAAAATGGAATGAAAAGAAACAGAAAATCTGAGTAGACTAATAACCATTAAATAAATGCACTAGTTAGATATTTTACCTTAATCCACACTTCAGATAGTTTTTTAGGCTAGTTTTGTAAAATCTCCAATGAATATATGATTTATACTTTATAAAAACCATTTTAAAAATAGTAAAAGAAAATAAACTACCCACTTATGAGGCTGGTCTAACCTTGAAATAAAATAGATAAGTACTGTATAAGAAATTGTAGGTCTGCCTTATATATAAACATAGCAAATATCGTGAATAAAATATAATAAAATTGAATTGAGTAATGCATTAAAATTATATTGAACAAGTATAGTTTATTAATGTATGCTTAGATGGTTAACATTAATACCTATTTTATTGTAATTTTCTAATTAAGTAGTTTAAATGGATCGTTTCAATAGATGTAGAAAAGCAATGAATAAAGTTGAATACCTAAATTGTTAAAACAAGAAAAAACAGAGTGCTGCCTCCACTGTTGTCCTAGCCTTCATTCTATTCTTAACCTGTAACTAATATGTTCAGAATAAAAGTTTTTAACATTATGTCATTCTCTTCCTCAGAACCCTTCAATTGCTTCTTACCACACTTAGCAAAAATCCTCAAAATTCTTGCTATGATCTAAGACGCTCGGGAGGGTGGAGCCTCAGGCTACCTTTCCAATCTCATTTGATTGTGCTAATATGCTCTCATCTCAGGACATTTGTACTTCTGGGTTTCTCTGCCTAGAATGCTCTTTCTTAAGATAGCTCCATGATTTGCTCAGGTGTCTACTCAAATGTTACCTCTCAAAGAGGCCTATCAAGACCTTATATAAAATAACTATTTCTTCTTTCTCCCCCAAATTCTTTGACTTATGCAGCTGTTTTTTGTGGGAGAGGGAGGTAATAACATTTATTACTACTTGATTTTCTAGTATATGTTTTTTTTTCTCTTTCTTTCTTTTATAAGCTCCATGAGGATGGGAATCTTATTACTATTATTGGTCTTAATGTATTCAATAAATTTAAAATATATAGTATGGTTCCAATACATATTTGTTGAATGAATGAATCAGTGCATGAATAACTACTTCTGGGGTTATTGCTGCAAAGATAATACATGGTAAGTGTTTAAAGAAAGTTGTTTTTATAAAAAGATTAAAAGAGACTGTAATGAATAAAATATTGCCCAGGGCAAGGCCTATATTTACTTTATACATGTACATATATACATTTATAACATATAAGACTTATCATTACATTTTCAAGACTTCTTTATAAAATAGGTAACAATTTTAGATTTTTCTCTAACATATCATATTGATATAAAATGTTAAATCTTATGAATTTAATTAGGTCTATGAGTCTATATAAGTTTTGCTCCCTCAAGGAATGTATAATCTAAGAGGGAAGATATGTCATTATAATGTGGAGTAGAAAGTCATACATACCTCAAGTGGTAATACTCTAGGAGTTCGGACGGGGTAAATACATTTCTTTTGAGAAGGATGAAGTGGGTGAGTCACTACAGTCACTTACAAAAGGTTAGCGAATCAACTGGAGTTCATATAAGACAAACAACTAACTATGGAATTCTAGGGAAAGCTTAACTATAGTCCTATTCCTTTCAGTCAACCAATGTAAATTTTGAATAAGAACCACCCTGTCTAACCTCTCTGAAACTTTTGGCAAAAGAAGTAAAAAAAAAAAGGAGGGACTAGAAAATGTGTGAACTGACCAAGGAATGCCAGCACGTAGGCATGAAGTGCTCTGAGGAGCTAGATGAAACCAAAATTCATAGTGAAAGTCTTGAGAAAGTTCACAGCTTAATGACTTCATAGAACACCAAAGAGAAGTCTAAGAATTTTAAATGAAGTTCATGCATAATCACAGTGAGTGGTTCTGCAAGCAAATATGATTTGGCTACAGACTTTATTATTATTAATATATATTTTGTTTGATTGACTTTTTAAAGGGCACTTAAGAAGTCTGCAACGGAGCCAAAATTAGAAAGATCTCTTGGTTCTTAGTTTTATGTTTAGATATATTTAATCATAAGGTTTCTTCGCCAACAGTGATATTCATGAAGGTGAACTGTTTTCCAGATTTTAAAATGAGCCAGCTTAGATAGTCTCAAACCATAACAACAGCTACCATCTACTCAACACCTACTTGGCTCCAGGCACTATTAAACACTATGCAAATACTATTTTTAACTCTTATAAGAGGCAAAATAGGCATTCCAGTCCACATTTTTTTTTTCAGATGAGAACATGGAGGATTAAAATTTTTGTCTAATATTGCATGGCTTGTAAACCAGAATTTGAGCCCGAATAGGTATGCTACATATAGATAGATAGATAGATAGATAGATAGATAGATAGATAGATAGATAAACTTTGCTACCAAGTCGATCAATACACATTAACTGAGATCCCACTATGTTGAAAGCACTTAAAGAGTCATATCTGTGCCGGCATACCTTTTGCTGTTGTGCAAGCACTGCTTGTTCTTTGCCTTGGAACCTTATCTATTGGGTCTGTAGGCTGTATGAGGCTAGGGGCTGTGCTGTCCACCTTGATTGACTCATACCTGGGTTGGCTTCCAACACAGCCTCCTTTCTCTCCGTCTTCTAAGGAAGGAAAGAGAGCAGTGCTCTTTCATGTTATTCTCAGCCAGAACATATAGGTGATGCTCACTGGTATTAATAGTAAGATCATTTATTGAGTGTCTGTCATGTGTTCCAAGGATTTATGCATTTAATATTCACAAGAACTTTGCGGAATAAGTATCATTATTTTCCTCCTTTTCACATGAGGACATTGAAGTACAGGAGTTCTAGTAACTGGACTAAGATCATAAATCTGGTAAGGTAGTGTAGCATTTGAATCCAAAAGCCTGGTTCTAGAGATTGGGCTGTAAATCACTCTGCCCTACTTCTCTCAGCAAAAGAAATCTAGGTGAAGGCAATGAGGCTTCTCAAGGATAAATCAATATTAAAGAGACCAGATGTATCCTATTCTGATGTTCTAATGTCTGACAAATGCAGTTTTACTTCCCTTCCCTTTTATTCCCTTTCCTATTTTGTTTAATTTCTTTCTCAAATTTGAAAATCGAGCAAATAATACGTCAATACTTCCTTGTAAATATTCATTATGACAAAAGTATCTAAAAAGCTAGTGCTCCTTCTACCTCTCCTCTGTCTCATTCTCTACCCTCTACCTCAGCCAGAGGTGAAGCTTCATTCAGAACTTCTAGGAAACATGTATGTACTTATTCAATTATACACTTTGGTTTCTCTTATGTTGTTCTTATGTTAACATAAATGTAATCATACAACGTGCATATAATGTGACTTGCTTTCTGCAAGAGCCCCAGCCTATCTTGGGATTCTTTCCATGTAGGTATATAGTCATCTTCTTCATCCCTTTGATTACCCTGCATATCCAAATATAAATATACCATAACTCATTAAACTATATATAGATAAATTTACTTATAATTATTATATTTATTGTGTAAAAATAAGCATTTTATAATCAAATATGTTAATTTATAATTTTAATGTATTTTTTATTTAACATCTATTCTGTAGATATTTGTAGATGTTACACTTTATTATTTCAGAAAATGCTAATAAACATACATGTATAACTTTTTTGTGTGTATCTGAATTATTCTATTTGATAGATACTTAGCAGTAAAATTGCTGGGTCTAAGAATACAAGTGCAAATTTTAATTGAGACCACTACTTATCCACCCAATAGGCGGTAGCAATTGAACATACACCAATCACGTCTGTATGCCTGTTTCCCCATAAGTCAACACTTGATATTATCTGTTTTTTAATTTGTTTATCTAAAAGCCAATAATATATAACTTTTACAAGATTTTTATCAACCAATGTAAATTTTGAATAAGAACCATCCTAATATATTTTTAGATGTTATTGGCTGTTTCTTTATCTATCTTTGCCTCTTTTCTTTGCATCTTTTTCCTGTTTTTCTGTTGGTCTGTTTACTGTTATTTATAGAAGCTTTTAGATTTTCTAGATATTAAATGTGTACTTATTAATACGTTGCCAATATTTCTCCCCATCGGTTGTTGGTCTTTTAATTTTTTCAGCTTTATTGAGGTGTAAATGACAACTAAAATGTAAGATATTTTAATCGTATTTTAATTTTGTCTATACATAAACACACGCTTTTCTTACTTTTTGTCCAGAAATTTTTGTAAGGTTGAATCCATCGATTTCATCTTTTTAAATGTTGGGTTTGTTTGTTGCTTAGAAAAACCATCACTGCCAGAAATTATTTTTAAAATGCCAACATTTTCTTCAAATAGTTTTATTATTCACTTTCCCATTTACAAATAGATTTTTTTTTTGGTGAGGTCAAGAGCAGTCTCCTGTGGTAGAACCCGATGCAAGTGTTCCCTTCCTGACCTTAGCATTTTAGATTAGCAGTGGTGTTGAGCATCTAAATTTATGTGCACATGGAGAGTCTCTCTTCTGCTGCAGGCACAGACTGTAGCTCTTCTAAAATCAGCAAGTAAAATATAGTGGTATGTGAATTGTTTTTTCTCACGTTATTTGAGCGTTACAGTGTGCCAATGACTGTTTTCTGGAAGTAGCCAGAAATACTTTCCAGTAGAAGTTCTCCCTTTTGAACTGGGAGCCGTGGGAAGAATCACATTTTAGGGCAGCTATCAAAGTTAAAGTGATCTGTGGATGGGTTCATGAAAATGACTTGATTAAAGATTTCAAGAGGAAAATGGGCCCAAATACCTAGGTTGGTGAAGATATTCCACAGACTGTTAGCATTGGAAGGAATCTTCTATGTCTGGTTCAATGTCTATAATTCTATATGTCTATAATAACAAATGAGGAAATCAGGTAAGAAAACATCATATCTCTAAGGACAATGATAAAACTAATATTGTACAGATAATGTGATAAACAGAGCTTTGTGAGGCTTAGCAACAACCTCTGTGGTTTGCTGTGCTGACCTTTCAGCATTTCTGACATTCGGGAAATATTTCAACCTTTGAGGTTATTTAGAATCCCATCCCAAAATACGAAAAAGTAAATATAACCCTGTAAGTGCCTCCTCAAACTCATTCTGTGATAGAAAAGTCCTCATTTACCTCACACTCTAAAGGACCACAGACCTCTTAGATTTTATCTTACATTAAAATTGTATTACTTTTTCTCATTTTCAAAATACTTCCCTCTGCATGATCTCATTTGATTCTCACTTGAATTTGCCTCATCAAAATTAAAATAAATAAATATAAACAAACAAATAACATCCTCTGTTTTTTGGGTATCACTAGAAATACGGTGATCACCGCATAGTACTGCTTTTTCACCATTCCATTACCTTAGACTTTTAGTAATGCAGTATTTTCTTCATTCAGTTTTTTGGTTCTCTCAGTAAAACCCTAAAGTAGTGTCTGGCAATAGGAAATCAGTAAACTTTAAAAAAGATGTGTTTGCCCTTTTATAAATGTGTTTATTTATGTTTACTTATTTATGAATTGGTGATATTTTTACAAAAGGATATACTATAAAAAGTTATCCTCGACCTTGTCCCCTAACTACCCAGTTCCCCTTTCACAAGGCTACTCCTTGGTGGGCACCTAGCAGCTGATTTAGAACGAGTGTGTGCCTGGCTGTTTTTTAGCTCTGTGATCCAGGAAACTGTCAGTCTCTGCATCTGGAAGTCCCATTATGGCCTTTGGGAGCTAATTAATGTTTGATTGAGTGTTTTTTAAACTTAAAAAAAAAAAATCAAAACCCACAGTAAGAACCATATTTAAACACATAAATCTTAAATAACATACACATTTCAAAAAACGATACTTATTCTTGCTATATCCTAATATTTTCGGTTCTGCTTCATTTTTTTAACAGTCAAATAAACATGCACATATATATTTTATCTCTCCAATCCAATTCAATTTAAGAATATTTCTTATTTTTCTTGTTGTAAAAGTTATAGAGACTTTCGATTAAACATGGGACTGAATGTTCAAATTTGAATAATCTTGCTCCCTCACAATCTTGCAATCTTGCTCTTACCCCGCCTCATGATAAAGGAATTTAAATAAAAGGGCAAAACACAAGGCCTAAGCAGAGAAAATAGCAACAACTATTTAAAAGCTGGATGGTAGATGGACAAGTGATAACAAATTTAGCTTAAAGCCTTTCCCTGAAAAAAGCACCAAAACTGAGTATTTCCTGCTATGGAAATCTCAAAACGACTCCAGAAATGGAGGTCCCAGCTGCCTTCGAAAGCAGCACTAAAATTCAGACCCAACTCCCTTCACCAAGACTGGAGCGCAGAGGCTGCATTTGTCAAGACTTTGTGACTTATCCATGCAGGAATTTTCTACCTAGTTTAGGGGAATGGCCTGAAGTGGATTAGACTTTTTCATATAGAGATGTCCAAAGAATCTCCCTGTTTTCCACTCCACTTTTTATTCCTGCCTTTACCTCAGCCGACATTCCCCTGAGCCAATGGCTCTGGGTTCTGTGGGTCTGTGTCTTCTCAGCTTTATGCCCTGCTCCACACATTTGGGCTGTAGCTTCTCCTGACATGTTTTATCTGCAATCTCCTCCACCTACTTTTTATATCAGAAATGGATAGAAAGCTTTTGTTAGATAATGGCTCTTCTTTTTTTTGCTTTGTGTTTTCTAAAAATTATTATTATTGTTGTTGTTGCTGTTATTAGTATTTTCCATTTAATGAAGTTCTAGAAAGGAGCCTATGCTCATACTGAACAAGGAGTAGACAAATCTTTCCTTAGTTAATATCCATACATGCAAATGAATATCGATAATACTTATGAAAATTACAGTACACAGTGGTAACCACCCCCTCACTTGAGAATTAGAACATAGTTAATTCTGTTGAGGCTTCCTGATGCCCTTTCCCAATTGTATCTCCCTCCTTCATCCCAGAGGCAACTGCTCCCCTCGATTGTGTGTTTATTGTACTTTTGCTTTCTTTCATGGCTTTATCACAAATGTACATATATTCATTTTGTTATTTTGAAGGTTTTATAAACATTGAATCATATATAATCTATTGTGACTTACTTTTTTTCATTTAACATTTTGTTTCTAAAATCATCTCTGTTCATGTGAGTAGTTGTAGTCTTTTCTTTTTCACTGCTGTGTAGTGTGGATATGCTGCCATTTATTTATCCATTTTCTAATGTTTGGTCATCTCAAATGTTTCTTTTTGTCTTTTTTTTCCTTTTTAAAAAAAACTCCATGAACAATGCTTCTATGAACATTCTTTTATATGCTTTCTGCTACAGAGATACACGAATTTCTCTGGCCTAGGAATGGAATTCCTGGGTTGTAGCATATGCATATGTTCAACCTTACAAGCTAATATCAAATTGTTTGTCAAAGATTTTTTTCTTTTGTCAATTTACACTTCTAAAAATGAGTTTCCCATTTTCCACATTCTTGATAAAACTTTGCAGTCAGGCTTTAAATTTTTTCCTATTCTCTTGGGTATAAAATGATTTCTAATTGTAGTATTAATTTTTTAACTTTATAGTTTTCATCTTATATTATATAATACAAAAAAATTCACAGGTCATAAGTGTAAAATTAGATAAATTTTCAAAATGAATAGTCAGATCAAGAAACAGAGTATTATGAGCATCCCAGTACCCCTATGCTCCTTTCAATTCACTCCACACTTAAAGAACCATTATCCTGACTTATAAAGGCATAAATTGGTTTAGGTATGCACATTTTCTGTGTGTGTCTGGCTGCCTGCTTCAGTACAGTGGTTTTGAGATTCAGCATATTGTGGCGTGTGATGCTAATTTTGCATTCCCAGCAAGCTCATTCTAACTCCACCGCTTCTTTCCTTTTTGTTCTGTGACTCAACACATTTGGGACACGGAGGTTTAGAACTGCTGCCTTAAGCAGCTTAGAAATCTGAGTTCTGTTGTCCTGTCCAAAGGGAAAACACAGCGTGGGAGATGAGAGATGGAGCCAGAGAGATTAGAAGCTGGAAAGACATAAGACCAGAGTAAGGGGGAACAGGGTGAGAGGGCCCAGGAGAACTTTTATCAATGGCCTGGGAATGTCTGAGTCTCCTGGTCACGTTGGTGGTCAGGTTGCTCTAAGTGGACTTAAATAGGTAACCTTATATTCATTCACTATGCAGGGTGCTGAGGACTGAACAATACACAAATAGATCTTGCCCTCAAGAAACTCAGAATATGGGAAGGAATACTAACACATACACAAACTGGTAATTGCAATATAAAGTCATAGGAATTATGCTGTCAGTGTAGCACATGGGGGGTGGTGAGGAATATCATATCTCCTTGGGAGGAAGGAATTCAGGAAAGGCTTGTCCAAGGAAGTGCCCTTTGCCTTAGTTTTTACAGAATGAGGACATGTTTGCTATGAGAACAAAAGTGTAAAAACAGAAGAGTTTCCAGACATAAAGAAAAATGTGCAAAGGAATGACATCTGAGAAAGCATAGTTTAATTATGGGATCTAAAAATCTTTCACTATTAAATAGGCAGCAGAGTACATATATAGGTACTGAAAGTTGAAGACAGATTTTTGATTATGAAGCCCCTTGCATGCCATTGAAAAGATATAGGACTTATTCACTAAACCACCAAAGTATAGGAAAATAACAATTTTGGATCAGTGTTTTGGAGGGACTGAGGAGGATTAATTGGTGAGTAAAAGATTGGATGGAAGGTAACTCCAATCCCATTTGTGGAAATTTTCTTGCTTACTCCATTCTTGCTCTGTCCTAGTGCCCACCTGCTCCAGACTTTGGCCAAGTGTCCTTTCCCACTGGATGCTTTTACTTAGGACTTGACAACAGCAAATGGTTTCTATGGTTTAGGGAAAGTAGATGAAGGATAGATAATGAATTCTGTTTAAGGGTCAGGCTTAGGGTGTAGACTGGATGGCTGAGGAGGGGGTGGGATGAAGTCTTAGAAGGCAGACAGATGAAGAAACTCTTTATTTAAGGATGAGTTAGCACCATGGGCACTGAGGTCACCCACAGGAATGGGAGAATTGAGTTAAAGAGGAAATACTGCAAGTTGTGTACAAGAACCCTAAATAAACGTGAGGGATTGACCAGTAGGAATTGACAGTTGACATGATGAGGTAACAGGTGTCATAACCTATTAGCACAAGCTTGAAGGAAGATGGCTTTCCGTACAAAGTGGGAAAATAACGGTCTGGAAGTGACACTGAGCTGCAAAGAGAGTAACAACGTTGTTCTAAGTCCCACAGCCATGGTGCATGGAAGATTGGGTTGCCTCATAGAAGAGGGTACAAGGAAAGCAGTTTCATGGCGGGAAAGCCAGGTTCCATTAAGGGTAAGAAATAAAAGAAAATATTTAAAATTCTATTTATTGTTTTTCTTCAATGTGATGGTTAATTTTATGTGTGAATGCAGAGGGTGTTTTTAGATGAGACTAACATTTATATTGGTGAACTTTGAGGAAAGCAGATTGCCCTCCACGATGTGAGTGGGACTCATCCAATCAGCTAAAGGCCCACATAGAACAAAAAGACTGGCCTCCCCAAGCAAGAGTGAATTCTCCAGCAGACTACCGTTGGATTCTTTAGATTCTCTTGGATCTCCAGCCTGCTAGCTCACACTGTAGATTTTGAATTTGTCAGACTCCATGATTACATGAGCCAATTCCTTATAATAAATCTCACTCTACATATACGTACACATCCTATTAATTCTATTTCTCTAGAGATCCCTGACTAATACATTCATCTTTCAGATTTTTTTCTGTACAGTATTTCACATAATCCTCAAGAGACTGAGGATTCAGGGAAGTATGTTTATAAAGCAGCAGAGGTTCCAGAGGTCAGAAGGCAAAAATTTTAGAGAGTGACCAGTTAAGTCTTTGGAATAAATGACAATACAAGGAAACTAGGAAGTCTGCATGAAGAGAAGCCCCATAATATTAAACTAAATTATTATCCTTCATACTGGAAATCGCAAACCCCAGGAGAGCATGGAAAGATTCTGAAGAACATATGATCTAGATGTTGCTTGCAGCCTCTCCCGGTGCACTTTGGGAAAGAGCTTCCATCTGTCTCTTTAGGTCATCCCTAGAAGCCACAAAGCTGAGACTCCCCCTTTCCCCGCCCCCAAACAGCACAGGCCCTACAGTACAGCAGGGCCTATGTCTAAAGGGCTATTCAAAAACCTGTTGCTCCACCTTATTCTTCTGAACAGCAAATTCAGGTATGTTAATCTCTGGAGAATTGAGGGAGAGAAAGTCCTTCACGCTTTTCTAAACATAACCATCTAGTGGTTTGCATCCCTGCTTAAATCTCTCAGGGTAGAGGAAGCCACTTTCTGGTGTTTATATCTTATAGCTACAGGCAACAATTGTCCTTTTTCTTAATTTGCCTGCAGCAAGGCCATGACTATCATTTTCTTTTTCCATCAGAGCTCATCTATCTAGGAAATGTGGCTCACTACAATGACCTTTAGCCACATTAGTAATTGAATGGTTTGTCTTTTAGGGTCCCTTTAAAGTACTCTATTGACCCCCAATTTTCCCTGAATAATCTATCACAGTGCCTGGAATTTCCACCATTAATAATCACTTTTCAGTGGCAGCAAGCAAACAAACAAACAAAACTTCCTAATGCCTATTCCCCAAGCCTATAATATCAGGAGGGAGAGCGATGAATCAGGGATGATGTTTGATTGTACCTAATTATCTTATTTCCTCTCAAGGCTCATTCAGAGATGGAAGAACCTCATTATTTGTCTCAATTGTTCTGTTTTCCTTTTGTTAAAAAGTTTAGTAATGCTTAGTAATGAGAAAATGTTTTATCTAGGTGTCTCTGGTATTAACAAGTCATCTATTATTCACATTTTTATAACAGTGCTCACTCTATGCAAGTGTACAGTGCTATTATATAAAACTTTTTCTATGCCAGGACAGTACAGTTCATATATCCTGATGGGACTTAAACATAAAGAATGTTTTGAAAAGTCTCATATAAGCATCTTTTCATGTATACATGCAGTTGTTCATCTCATTAATATCATCTTGGTGTCCTTTCTGCTGCTTTGCTGCTGGGCTACCATCTTCAGGGCTTAGATAGTTTAAGTCAGTATTAAAATGTAAAAGATGAATACTCAAATCATTATCAATTACTAAAACCTTAGTAGTAAATATGTTTGTCAGATTCAATTAAGAAGTAATCAGGAGTCTGAGGGCCTGGCATGGACAAAGGGTATACTTTGCTGAGGAATGGAATGAAATGTGATTGAAAGATTTAAAGCCTGAAGTTCTTTCACAGAGGACGGTCATGGTGCTGCCCCACAAGAAGGCCTCTGGGGGAGTCAGAGCAGCATGAACAATAGACCCTTTGTGGCATTTCTGCTAGGCAAGAGGCTCAAAGATGGTGAAAGAGATGGAGCTAGACTCTGAGTGGGAAAACTAAGTGACCTTCTTTCTTCCCTGTCCTGCCTGGGCCCAGAAGCTTCATTAACTTAAAGTATGTGTATCCTGAAAACAACAACAGTGATTGTCTTATAACTAAGAACTTGGTTCTGAAAATTCTTTTGCTGTCTGGGGTAGAGAGGACAGCAAGAGGAGTCAATATAGGCACTGGAGGTGCACCCTTTTTAAAGGTTTGAGTTGGAGGTTTCTAGACAGAGTTGAATAGAAATTAAGAAACAAAAATAAAGGGGTAGAGAGAAAGGAAACAGACATAATTATGCTAACTGATAGGGGTATTTTGGACAGCTGAGGGGAAGAGATAGAAATAGGAAGAGGGAGGGAGAGAAGGAGAGATGGAGAGAGGGAGAATGGTAGAGAAAGACTTATCACCATAGGCCTAGAGAGCTCAGATAAAGTCTCAGCAATTCAGAAACTTTCAGGTATAAAAAATTCTTAGGAACAATGCATTAATTTGAAGGGAAGACCAGAATGACACAGTGGTCATCTGAGTGAATGAAAAGCACGGCAAGGTGCTTTGTGGAGTATCAGCCCAGCTAGAAAATAAACGGTGATCTATTTCACGTTCTCTATGTCTGGCTCATCCAGTCCTATGATAAAAGAACTCTTCTTGGAAAACACTGTGGCTGAGATCTAAACATTCATGCAAAGATCTAACAGAAAGGAGACTATGGAAGGGTTTATACCAGAAAAAAGATTAATCCTTCTCCTCAAAAAAGAAAGTGCATGGTAAATGTGCCCATCAAAAGTTGGCATTACCAATTTAATGTAGTCAGGAAATATCTTAGAATCACAGAGAAACTAGAGGTAGAAATAACTTAGAGTTACAAAGTTAGAAGTTTGGAGGCAGTGTGGCACAGCTGCCTGGCTTTATGAAGATAAGGTATTAATAATTGTACTTGACAGATGGGGAGACTGAGTTCTGAGGCCACCCAGCTAGTTAGTGGCCAGGAGATAATTAAATCTTATGTTCTCATCTTCGGTACATGTTATCCAGAGTTAAAATATCAAAAAATATTTTTACTATATTTTACAAAAGCAAAGTCAAAACCCCAATATATTAAATGACAGGATCCAGAAGGGAGATTCTGGAGAGAATATTCTTATCAAAAGAATAACTTAGAAATTTATGGCTATATGACCTAGCTCAGGAGACCTTGTAGACAGAAAAGTTTTCTTTAAAGTGTGGGAAGAGGATAAAGGGAATATTTTTAAAACAACTCTTCATGATTTATGCTCATCTTTCAAAGTTTTTTCTATATTATTTCCCATAACCACAAATACCTTCACAGAAGCCCAACGGAGTTTTTCTCTAATAGATCAAACAATCTGGCATTTTTTTTGCTCTATTATAACCACATTACCACTGAAAATTTCCCTAGGCCGTTGAGAGAAAGTATGTTTTCCTCTTTACGAATAGCACAAATATAATTAATTCATAATCTACTATCTGTATATATTTTAAAAATATCACTGATGTTCAAAGTAAAAGAATTATGAGCAAAATGACAAATCTCTTTTCTGTTATACTGTGATGAAAACATCAAATTTCTGCTTAGCTTAAAATAAATTTTAATATATTAATCAAAAGTAGATAGGATAATTTTCCTCTTTGTTTTAGAATGAAGTTCATATTTCTCTTTTCCTTTTTGGAAGCTTTGGAGTGAAATTTCATAAGACTTAACTGTGAATAGGACAAGATAAGATAATGTATAAATCTTTAATCTTCACAACTCAAAAGAATGGAGTTGACCAAATATTATAAGACTATGAACACATAAAATGATCTTCTGGACAAATATAATCAAATAGAGTTGTAGAATTTGAAGCAACAACAAAGATCATCTCTTTGCTCTTACATAGAATAACTGAATCTGAAGCTTTTTGATTTAAATGCAGAAAAATGCATCCTACTCAGATAATTTTCTTAAATTTCCAATTGGAGATGAAACACCTTAGCAGTTTTTATGCAGTTGAAAGGAAAAAAAAGTGCTCATCCATAGAAATTTTAGTGGACTAATAGAGTAGTTCCAGGAATAAGCTATATTTGCTGCCTATTCAAGATGTCTTTGAAACAAGATGATGAACCAGGTAAAAATTTTCATCTCTTCAAATGACTCTAATTATTTTAGATTGAATTGAATAAGAGTCTTGCTTCATGTGATAGAACATAAAAGAAAACCAGAATCTGATTCTTAACAAAATCTCAGACATCAGTTAATATAGCTTGCATTACTACATTAAAATTAACAAAAATATTCTTTGAATTTTTATGTCATTTCATTTCAAGGCGTCTCTATTCTTGATAATCTCGGTAGGGTAGAATGTATATCGTTTCACCCATTGTATAGATAGAGAAAATGAGATACAGAGAGGTTAGGTGATTTGCGAGAACTGATTCTAGATTATAATATTCTCAATTCTCTTCTTCCCAGTATGAAATATTTTTCTAATAAGGAATATTTTTCAAAATGGGGACATGGGGGCCATAGATTAATCTAATGTACATACATACATATATACATATGTATAATATGGATATGTATACACACGCACACATTCTGGATCTTTTAAATGACT
This sequence comes from Pteropus medius, assembly GCF_902729225.1. Classification (NCBI taxonomy): domain Eukaryota; kingdom Metazoa; phylum Chordata; class Mammalia; order Chiroptera; family Pteropodidae; genus Pteropus; species Pteropus medius. The sequence continues at coordinate 5,720,088 of NW_024342474.1, read as the reverse complement.
ACTATATAACTGAACACTCTCATGAGGTTTCATTGGTAGTTTGGTTTTATTTATGCTCAGAAAAGGCCAAAGGATTTTAAGGCTTGCTGTAAAAACAAAGGCTTGTGATAGTTAAATCAGAGGCAAGGGTAGAGAGAACTGAGTCAGCACAAGGTCAGAACTGTCAGTTATGCCAAATTCGAAAGGCATATAGGAATTCCCACATTATAGGAATTTGTACCATGTGCATATTAGGAGCTGATGTACTCGAGTAGCTTATAGTTAATAGCAAGTAATGAACAAGTATTCTTATTGTGATTTCAGTAACAATTTGATTAGAAATAATTTAATACAGATTTTAATAACACAACAAACCTATTTGAAAATGAACTAAATGGATATATGTTATTATTAAGAGAAAATGAATTAAAATTGACATTTGAAGAGTGAAAGTTGGCTGGGTAATGTGTATGAAGCGAGATTATTCTGAGATAGCCAATAAAAGCCTTGATATTTTTAAAGACAATTTTGCATATTCTACTTTTGTGAACAAGTGTCCTCTGTACTGGCTTCATAAAGTGAAAATGCAAATACATATTGAATCTAGAAATGGCCAATAGTCTGTTACTAACTTCAATATTGTTGGTTTGTTTTCAGCAAACTGCATTTATTACATTAAATTAATATTTGAAAATTGATACACTGAACAGATGAAACTTTTGAGAAGCAAATAAATTATATTTTTGTCTTCCATTGTTTCTTAAAATATATTTGGTGGGGATGAACACTGCCTTCTATGCAATAATACATGAGACCAGGGCAAGCCTCATAGCATATCATATTCCACCCACTTACTCAAAGATAATAAAAAGTCCTCTAGCCACTTTAAGTTGCAAAAACAGTCTTAATTTTGTATTTGAAATGGCCTAGGGATGCAACTAATTTTTAAATGTTAATTTTGTATCCTGCTACTTTACTGAATTCATTTATCAGTTCTTATAGTTTTGGTGGAATCTTTAGGGTTCTCTACAATTTCATGTCATGTGCAAATAATGATAGTTTTACTTCTTCCTTTTCAATATGGATGCCTTTCATTTTTTTCTTGTCTGATTGTTGTACCTAGGACTTCCAATACTGTGTTGAATAAATGTGGTGAGAGTGGACATCCTCATCTTGTTCTTGATCTTAAGGAAAATATTTTTAGCTTTGTATCACTGTGTATGATGTTAGGTGTGTTCTTATGGACTTCATTATCCAATACTTAAGTAATAAATAAGGCCTCAAGTCAACATATACCACACATATTTTCTAGTTGAAATGAACTACAGGTTGCAGATGTGAAAGCCTGCAAGGGGCAGGAGGAGAGAGTAGGTTCTTTACTCCTTCTCTTCCCCTTTGCCTCCAGCTTTCTAGTGGCTTTAGGATTGATATGAGAAAGGAAGAGGAAAAAGGGTTCAGGAAAGTTCTTACTTGTCTGGTGGCCTTCTGTCAGAAACTGGCTTTGGGGATCTTGGAGGCTGGCAGAAGTTTAACATGATCTTCTTGGTTCTCCCAGGACTCTTTAGGCCTCCTGTCAGGTCTCTCTTTACTTGGGGTGATGCCTCTCATTTGCCTTTGGTGGACAAAGTTCTGCTCTATACAGACTCTTATTGCTGGAGTGGCCTTGCCCTCTCAGTTGGTCCCCCTGACCATGATTTAAGAGACCTTCAGTTCTGCTCCTTCTCCTGTGTGTTCCACATCTATCCTGTGAGGGGAAAAAAACCCTCATATTCTCTTTTTTCCTACAGTAAGTGCGACAATGGTTACTTTCCAAACTCAGCCCTTCACTCTGCCTAACAAAAGTGATTTTAGCTCTCTCCAGGTTATATCGAGGGCCAGTTTGTGATGTTCTTCAGCTGCAGGGAATGCTTATCAAGTGAAAGAGAGAGCAGCACCACTTTGGTGATGATCGGAGAGAGGTATTGGAACTCAGACATGGAAGCAGCTTTCGTGAAAGCAATGCCTCTCAATCTTTTTATGTAATGGCACACATAGAAATGAATAATGCTTATGTGGACTGCTGGGGTAAACTGGAAGGGACTTAAGGGCATTATTTTAAGACAGATGGAATTAGGAAAACAGTAACTGCCTAATTTGTATAAAACTTCTAAATGATGTTTTTAAATATTGTGAAAACTTGAGCTCATTTCCATGAAGTAAATTTTGAATATCAACTTCTAGTTTTGAAATGGCTACATGATATTTCTGATTAAGTATTTCAATGAAGGTCTCTTAATGTCTTTTGAGGGGGGAAAAAAACCCAAATAGGTTATCATAAATGGCAGAAGAGAATATTGCTTTTTCTCTCAATGAAAACTACTTTCTCATCATTAGCTGGATTTGGAGTGATTCAATTTCTTTATTGAATATTAAGGGTACAATCATTCTTTGTACTTCTTTTTCTTTCGCTGTTGAAATTTCCATTGGAATGCAATCCAACTAAACACTTTTATATCAATTATTTCAGATTTATGATGATGTCATTCTATTATACTTTATAATACTTCTTTAGGATTCAGTTATCTTAGTAACTCAATATCAGTAGAGAAACTTTTAATCTCATTATCCAAAAATTCTTCAAAATTTTAGACTCATGGCAATTTTTTGCTTATGTTCATTCAGGTGCTCAAAAATATCAGTTAAATGTATTATTTTTTCAAACCTATGACTACTCTTTCATATGTCTATAAGGTGAGAGTCATTCTTAAGTTAAATAGGTTTTTTCAAACCTATGACTACTCTTTCATATGTCTATAAGGTGAGAGTCATTCTTAAGTTAAATATTTTATTTTAGCTCATAAACTTTTGAAAAACTCCTCTTCTGGACAGCCAAAGCGCTTTAGCTTGAGACAGCAGAGAGGTATCTGATTCCATTCGTCACTTAAAGTTGAAATCAGATGGGACTGTAAACTTTTTGATTTATTAGATTCCCCGTTTTTGATAACATTCCATGTGGAATTTGATCTCCAGGCAAACTTTTACATCTGAGAAGTTCTCTGTGAGTCACAAATACATTATTTAAGCCTCAGGGTTTTTAGCTCCTGATGTAAAATATTCTTGTCATTGCAACCACATCATCAGTGCACAAATTCACCTAGTGTTTACACAACTTTATTTGCTCAAGTGTTCATTCACGACTTTGATACTTTATCTCCAGTAGTTTTTGATCCATCTTTGCAGAACAAAAATATTCTTTCAAACACATCTCTTCAGGGATTCTAACTCATGTTTTTAACTATTTATAATTACTAGTGTCTGTAAACTAATCAATCAGCAATAGCATTTTTTGTTATTTAATAATCTGAATCAGTGTTGCTTTCATTTACTTGATATGCCATTTAAAAAAAATTAATGGTATTATTTGAAAGTGACTTCTTTTCATTTCTTTAGTTTAATTGCCCCCAATTGTAGAATTAATACATTCCAAAACCTATTAAAATGAAAAATTCTACAAATTAGGTGAGATTTTAGCAATTTAATAGCATCATCTTATGATTAGCTTACTAAATTTGAACCGACAATGTTGTAATATAACTGAAGGAGGTGCCATATGGGGGTGAATGCTGTACATAAAGTTGTATGCACTAAAACAATTATTACTAAATTTAGAAAGTATATACAGAAAATATATAAATGTGTTTAAATGTGATTTCAACTGTTGTAAAGGGTTATTTTAGAATTTGAGGTTTATTTGTAATCGATATTGACACATTATTTGGGAATCCTGCTCTACCACACTCAAGTCTCTTCACGAACTCTCTCAACTGACTCTCTTATATTCTTGAATAGAATGAGGAGGCTTATAATGGATAATACCAGTTTTAAAGATTCCATTTGAAAAATTTGGTATCTGATATCATTCTATTTTGATACCTCATTAAAAACTTTAATTGTAACATCCCATCATATATTGTTAATATGAATTATATTGCTTGTATAGTTTTCTATTTAATTAAAATGTGTTTTAATTTATAGTTCTATAAGATCTTTAAGCCTAAAACTTTTATGACAAGTTTATAATATTACAATATAATAATAAAACAATTTTGTCTACACTAGGGGCCTAGGAAGCTTTTCATTAAAAGGGGTTCGTACTTTAATCAAGTGAGAAAAAAAACCTGTTCTAGATCAATTAGATTTGTCTCTATATAAAATAATAAATATCTGGATAAAAATATATTAAACATCACAATTATACTTCAGAATAAATGAGCCGTTTTACTCTTTATTTGGGTATTTTGTTTCATGTTAAAATAAATTGAATCTGAAAAATTCTATCCAAATAGAAAGATCATGATTTTTAAAATTTCTTAAGAGAATTTCAAAATGAGTTTCAAAGTAAGTCATTAATTTTTTAAAAGTGTCATGAATTTGCCAAATTTACCTTATCTTACTATCTACCAGTGTCTCTGTAGAGTATGACTGTTATTTCTATAATTGATTCATAGAGATTTATGGTCTTTAGTATACCTGTGTGCTAAAATAACACATACCTTTTGTAATGTAATAAAACTAGATAGATACATATCAGTTTTGTTCAAATTTTATAAATTAAATAAAAAGTCTAAATAAGGGATATTTTTTACCACATAAATTCATTTAAAAATCAATATGCATATTGTTGCCAAAAGAAAATATGTTTTTAACAGCAAAGTACATACTCTCACAAATGTGGTTATAGTTGTTTAAAGACATGTAACACCTGCAACCATAAAACTTCTAGAAGAAAACATAGGCAGTAAACGCTCTGATATTGCTAACAGTAATTTCTTTTTGGATATATCTCCTCAGACAAGGGAAATAAAAGAAAAAAATTAAACAAATGGGACTACATCAAACTAAAAAGTTTTTCTACAGCAAAGGAAACCATCAATAAAACAACAAGACAACTGACTAAATGGGAGAAGATATTTGCTTATGATGCATCTGATGAGAGGTTAATATCTAAATACATAAAGAACTTGTACAACTCAACAACAAAAAACCAAACAATTCAATTAAAAAATGGGCAGAACACCTGAACAGATATTTCTCCAAAGAGGAAAAACAGATGAACAAGAAACATATGAAAAGATGCTCAAAGTTACTAATCATCAGAGAAATGCAAATTAAAACCACAATGAGATATCACCTCACACTTGTCAAAATGGCTATCATCAATAAATCAAAGAACAACAAGTGTTGGCAAGGATGTAGAGAAAAGGGAACTCTCATACACTGTTGGTGGGATTGCAAATTGGTACAGCCACTATGGAAAACAGTCTGGAGGTTTCTCAAAAATTGAAAATGGATATACTTTTTGATACAGCAATTGCACTTCTGGGTATTTATCCAAAGAAAATCAAAACAATAATTTGTAAAGATCTATGCACCCCTATGTTCATGGCAGCACAATTTATAATAACCAAGATATGGAAGCAACTTAAATGTCCATCAACAGACAATTGGATAAAGAAATTATGGTTCATATATACAATGGAATGTTACTCTGCCATTAAAAAAATGAAATCCTACTATTTGCAATGACATGGATGGACCTAGAGGTTATGTTGAGTAGAAGAAGTCAGACAGAGAAAGATAAATAACATAAGATTTCACTTATATACGGAATCTAAGGAACAAAAAGAACAAACTAATCAAAAACAGACTCACAAATATAGAGGACAATCTGGTCATGGACAGAGGGCAGGGGGGTTAGGGAACTGGGAGAATGGAGTGAAGGATTAAAGAAGTACAAATTAGTAGTTGATAGATGGTCACGGAGACGGGGAGCACAGTATAAGGAATGCAGTTAGCATTAATATAATGGCTAGGTGGAGAGCCAGAGAAGAGAAAGAGAAATTAGGGGGATTGTTTTATAAACTATATAAATGTCTAACCAATGTATTGTATACTTGAAATTAATAATGAAATAAAATTAAAAATATAAAAACATGTCATACATTTAAAAATAACATATTATGTATGCATAAACATGTATATATATTTAATGATGACATGGAAAATTATTATAATTTTGAAAAGTGACCTATAAACTAATACATATTATAATATGAAATATATTGTGCAGTTCAGTATTCTTACAGTAACCTCTGAACCTCTCCAATAGCACAGTGACTCTTTCAAGAGAATACATTACATTATAATAACCAGGCTTTTTAAAGTATGGCAGTTTTAGGATCACATTTTGTGGCACAATTTAACAGATATCCAATCAGCTATATTTATTACCATAAACAAGAAGAGGAATCTCTACCACAACTCTTTCTAAAGCACAGAACAAAAAAGAATAGAAAAATTTTGGTCTTACTATTAGGAGGAGACCAAAAATAAAGGTCATTCTGTTTAAAGTAATTATATACATATTTAAAAAACACAGTGGATACCATAAATGGTATTAAGTTTTCTGAAGGCTTACACTTTTAAATTATATATATGTCAAAATTCTAAGCTATATTGTATTACAGGAGAATATAAATATAAAGTGATCAGCTACAGGCTCAGTGGGATTGTGTCACCATGATGAGCAAGTGCCAGATCAAAGTAAACCCGGATAAGGTGAAGGGCTAGGGGGTCTAAGTGTTGTCTTCTCAGTGTACGCAAGGAAATAAAGCGGCAGCTGTAGACATACCATCTACTTATGATGAGCTGAGTGGTCTTTTTGCACTCATGGTCCTCAGCAGGTGGATGGGCTTCACATACCTGCACATCTTGCTTATTTTTACCTTGAATTTTTGAATTTCTGATTTGTTATATTCTTTTGTATCTACCAGGTCATGATTGATCATATTTAATTTATGTTGGAGTATTATTGTATTATGGTATTTTTATATTTCTTGGCCTTTTAATTTTATTTTTTTATGGCCCAGTATATGATAATTTTTACAAACATTCCCTATGTGTTGCAAAGATGTATACTCTACAGTCACTGGATATAGCGTTCCATTTATGTCAAAACTGCTGAATCATATTGTTTGTTCAACATCCTTACTGATTTTTTTAGACTGCTTGTCCAATTATGACTGTGGTTTTTCCTGGAAATTTTTAAAAACTTTTCTTCTTAGCAGTAGTTTTAATTCTCATTTTCAGGCTTATTTTTTGACACCAGGATATTTTTGCTCATTATGTGTTAGATTTACCTGTGCTGTCTTGAGCAAGCAATCTTATACAGGTGAGGGAGTGGGTAACAGGGGCTTCCTTGGTTTCCTAGTTCAAGAGGACCTTCTTCTATTGCATCAAGAAAGGGCCATTTCTTTAATAAAAGATGATTATTTTGGGGGGAAGGTGATGAGGGGTTATTTCTCTCCTGTTTTTTGATACCTTTTTATTTCATTAGAACCCTTATCTCAGTTGCTTTCTTCCTCTCTTCCCAGAGCCTCCAAGGACCACCTCTTGAAGATTCCTTCCTTTTCCCTAGAAGCACCACCTTCCCAAGAGTGCCCCCTCTGCTCCTGTATATTTTTAACCCCTTTCTTTTAACAGACCAGCAGCCAGGGCTCTGATCCACTAGGTCTCAGCCGACTCTGGGTATTCTCCTTGAGGGAAGGACTCTGCCCATGTGTGTCCTTGGTGTTGCCCGTTCTCTAGCCAGACTACAATCCCAACTCCGCTGGACTGACTTCTCCGTCCTACAGGCCCTGCAATTTTAGTCCAGCTATGGGCTCCAGAACAAAGCCTGCTGGTCTCTGATGATTAATTCCTTGCTTATAGGTAAACTGAAGAAATTCGTAGTACTTTTGTCCTCTAATTATGCAGTAGGCATAAGGGCTATGGATGATTTTATTTGCTTTCCTTGTTGATCTGTGTGGTTTTTAGAAAGTTGTGTGTGTAAAAGTGATTAAAATTTATGTGACTGCCATTATCCTATGGAAACTCAAAAGTCTCAATTATCTTTGAGAAGAAAAATAATCGTAATCTAGAAATATCAATTGTTCGAAATGTGTGTTATCACAAATCATTTTCACACCCATTTACATTAATATTTTTCTTTGAAAATCTTCAGAGAAAAAGTCATTTTAACGAGTATATCAAAACAGTTTTATAGTTGTTTAAAAATGTTATTTCCTTTACCTTCTGTTTTATACATTGAAGCTGTCAGATATACTCTAGTAATCACCCAACAGTTCAAATCAATAGAAAATTACTGATTCATATTATGTTTAAGGTGCTGCAAAGGATTAGAAAGACAAATGCAAGATATGCCCCCCTTTGATGAGTTCATAGTTTAAAAGGAGATAATCAAGGACCTAAATAGTTGAAAACACATGAATATGATTCTTACATAATAAAGGGAGAAATAACATATTAAGGAAGTACGAAAGAGATATAGATCATCTATCAATAGGGAGATTAAGGATTTAAAGAAGGGTAAACCTGTCCCTCAGGCAGAACCTACAGGACAGGCAAATGAACTTCTTTCATGAAAAGACTAGGGTGCGTTTCAGTCTGACGTCTGCTCTATGCTGTAGGGGTGGTAGCTGACCAAGAACTGTGTCCCTGATTGTTACATACAGTTCCATGAGACCCAGGAATACGAGCACCTCTGGCCTCCAGTCAGGCGATCAAGGGGTGTCCCTTGGGTGGTACTCATGGGCACATCTCAGGATTTTCTTAGATCCCCTTTAATGTCACCTCCTTGTTCTAATCTCATTAATGTGACTCTCTATCCAATTCAGGTAATTATTTCACCTTATTCACAAGAACTTTCTTTTTCCCACCAAACACACCCTCACAGTAATTCTCTGCTGATAATTCTTTTTCCTTTTCACTCCATCTCCAATTCAGACAGCACAAGTCTAGTCTGGGTTTAATGCCTCAAGAAAAAGATGGGTTAGGAAAAAACAGACAAGGAGTTTTCTGAGTTCCAAAAGTCTTGACCTTGGAGGAAACAGAAGGCTCCAAGTATAAGCAAGAGACTTGGAAGAACTTGAGACAGATCAGGTAAGGCTTCCCATCCTATAGACTAGTTTCCTGGTTTGGAGGAGAATCAAAGGAGAAAGGTAGATGCTACTTAGTGTTAAGAAATTGGGTCCTGAACTACCCCCACCTCTCAAGCTTACACTTGGAATTCCCAGGCCCAGGGGGCAGCTAGCACTCCCAGATTTGTTTGTGGATTCTAGGATCGGTGTTAAGGGTGTGGTTCTGGGCAAAGATATGCTAACGGCCAACTTCTGCTTCTGTAATCTGCTTGCTTGTTTGATGTTAACTAGGGTGTGGCTAGGCTTCATACGCTACCTCTTTTGGGAGCTCGAGGCTGATCTCCTTGAACCCTGCCTGGTAGAGAGTCAGTCGCCGGCTGGCTAATAAAGGCTCATAATTCATCTCAATTGGCTCGTGGGTCTTAGAATTGATCGTGCCACAACAATCAGTAGGGACCCTAGCCCCCTTTCTGAGAAGAGCCCCAGGAAAGATGCAAAGACACTTGAGAAGAAATGGCTAGAAGTATGTCTAGGCAGAAAAGGCCCAATCATGCACAGGAGTTGCCAAATGTTTCTTGTGCTTATAAGTATGCTAATTCCTCCTTTTCTTAACAAGCAATTGCAGAGTTGCTTATTTTTGTGCGCAAGACAATTGCATATTTTGTGTGCAATTCTCTTCCTTGAAAGAAGAAATAGTTTCAAGAATTTCTAATTCAACTGTGAGGATAATACATACACCTTTGGAGTAATGAGAAACAATACAAAGGAAGCACCTCATATGAGTTCAAAATAAAATCTCATAAGCTATATATAAAAAAGCATTTAATTCTCTGGGTTGTTATTTATAAAGTTGAATTCTAATACTTTTTCGAGAACAGAAACAAATGTGTTTAATTCTTGGAGGGAGAAGAGATGAACTCATGTTTTACTTTAAGCATGACAATTTGCACTTAACCAAAATTCAAGAGAAAAAAAGAAAAGAAAATATTAATAATCTCTATAGCAAACTTTTCTTATTTTTCTCTTCCTATGGGTGAATGGATGACTGAGGATTTACAAAAGGTAACTACAAAGTGGTTTCTTATTTTTATTTTCTTTTCTTGCTTGAAAACAGGTTTATGACAATTGTGCAATGTGGTTGTGGGACATACACTGCCATTGCATAAGTTTTCAAATTTAGAACCATTTTTGTCTGTTTTCACACCTTAAGCAAGGCAATCAGTCAAATGAGAATTTTTATAACCCAGTTAAAACCCTTCCTACCTTGTCTAAATCCAAAATGACTCAAACATATTCCATTTTCAGTTATATCTACCCAGTGAAGGACTAATTTTGTAGCTGACCAAGAACATGGACAATTTTATGAAGGTGGTTCATAATTAACTGTATATAGGCCCCTTAAGGAAGGGTTCTTTTGTGTTCAAATGACTAGAATCCATAGTCTATATCTTCAAGGATCTTATCATCTATTGAGACTGAATCTATATACCCAAAGCACTTTGTGAGGAATTACATATTAATTTTTTAATAATTAATTTGCAGAGTAAATGAGAACTGAAGGAAGAGAGAATAAGAGCATTTTGAATGAGGTGATTTTAGGACTCTCTGCAAGCACTTTGGCAAAATTTTAAAACATTTCTGCCACTCGTATGCTCCAGAAGATATTTGAGTTGTGTCAAGGAAAATATATGGTCTCTTTTGAAGTGCTTCCTTCTCTGTCAGAACAATGTTTTCTTAAGATCGGGCAATTAAGATCGTATGACTGAATCGGATCCAAACTGAAGTGACTCACTGCTGTAATTTTTGTAAGGTTGTGACTTCGGTGGTTGAGTATATATCTTTCAGGACAGTTAATACTTTCTGAGTACTCTTCAAGTTGACATTTTTCCTTAGAATTATCTCTGTATGGAGACAGTCTGGGTCTGTGCATGTTCTGCGATTTAAGTTCTTATTGCATTGGCTTGTTTTCCAAGCTAGATGAAAGTAGGTGAAGATGATATGATTGTGATTATCTTTTTCTGAGGACTATATGTCCTGTTTAATGGCTAATAAACCACTTAGTAAGCCCATTTTCTTGGAATATAATAAAATGATTAAGAGTTTGTGTCTCAGTTCTAACCCTAAAGAAGTTTCTTCACCACTGTGAACTTTGATCTCTTCATGACAACTGGGAAACTAAGAATGCCTACTTCTATATAAGTATTGTACAAATGAAATGAAATTATTCATGTTAAGCACTTAGCAAAGTTCCTGGCATATAATTAGCACCCAGAAATATTTTTATTATCACTGTCAATGGAGGAATATGAACACTGATCACCCTGGGCATTCTGATCTTGTTTTCATGCTATTCCTCTTGCATGAAACATCCTAACTTTTGCTCTTAGTTCACTTAATATTCTAGGCATTGAAAGATTCATTCAAGTTTCATTGTGAATTTCTTTTCAGCTGCTGTAGCCTGATTTCTTCTTTGTCTCACCTGTAATAGCATTTTCAGTGTCCAGTGTGGTAGTTAAATTCAAGGCGTCTGGAGCCACAACTTGGATTTGAATCTTGGCTCTTTACTTACTGGCTGGATGACCTTGCATAATTTAATTAACCTTTCTGTCTCCTCTCTGTAAAATGGTCATAATAATAGTACCTACCTCATAGGGGTGTTGTGGAGATAAGTTGAAACACATAAAGAGATGAGAACAATGCCTCGAATAGTAATTATTAAATATATGTTAACTATAACAATTACCTTACATTTTTGTACCAATTTGTTCTTTAATTGGTTCATATTCTAGCCCCATATTATCAATTATATATCAATTCTTGAGATCAAGAACCATTACTCAGGTAACATTTATATAGTACCCATCACAGGAATGAGTACCCAGCAAATGTTCAATGTTTGTTGATTGAGTAAAGTCAAACAAAGTTATAAGTAAATTATTCAGAATGAAGGAAGATAAAGAGAAACACTCACATACTAAGCTTCATACCTGCATCACATATATTATATCAATTCATCTTCAAATCATCCTTGTGTGAGGAAGCTTTATCTTCCACACAAACAGCATTTGTACAAAAATGAAATAATGTTGCATGTAAAGTGCTCATCATAATGGCTGGCAGGTGAGTGGCTCAATGAATGTAACAATTATTAACTATCAATAGGAAGGAAGAGATCAAACTTTTCACCTCATTTTACGAATAAATAACTGAGGTTCATAGAGTTAAACCAATGCCTTGAAGTCAAACAGCTAATAAGTAATGTGACCAAGGCTGGAAACTATGACTTTGCATTTCATTGCCTCCATTATATCAAAAACTGCTAAAAAAGTTTCTTTGAAAAAAGGCTTTGAGTTTATAGTGATAGGATGGGGCTCCTTAAATATCTCTTCCAGATAAATTGGTTTAGTTTTCTACTATTGTAAGATGGTCTACAGACAAGGAGCAGATATTGCATGAATGATAGGGCAGAGTCAGAGAAAACAGCAATGAATTAGAAGCCGGAATCTAGTTTTAACCATGGCTTTGTCTTTACATAGCTGTTTGTGACTGAACCTCCTTGGGCCTCAGATTCTATCTTTAAAAGAGATGTGCGAATTAGAAGAGAAAGGATCTCTAAGTTCCTTTTAACATTTGGCATTCAGAATGATGAAGCTAGAATAGAGAATCTTAAGACATGGCACTCGATTATCAAAATTTTTTTTCTTGTTCTGTGGAGTCAAGGTAGAACTTCTTCCTATTTTCATGAAGATGCTGGAAAAAATGTTTCGAACTACATGTTTGAATAAAATATTTTTTTGTCAGTATGTATTGCCGATTCTGCCGTGCTAAGCTCAGTTGCATGGATACAGAAACACTGAAATCATTCCTCATTAACTGTGAAGAGAACATTTAGAGACAGTTAGTCTATTTTCTTTGCTTCCAAAAATTCAAAATAAACATTATTTTCCAAACCTGTTTCTATGGTTTTCTCATTTAACCATATTAATACTTTAGTAATGTCATATAGTCCCAAGAAATACATGTTATTGCAGGACAAGCAAGGTGGGGTCTATGTAATACCATATGTCTGAAAGACATGTTTTCATACATCTGTCTAATATTGGGTATATATTTCTAGATAGTTGGGTGATGAAATAGAGTTATTCCCAAATGATAACTAATGATCTTGTTTCAGAGTCACACAAAAAAGGGCTATAATGAAGAAAAACATCTTGCTTTTGACTCGAAGGCAGATTGGACCTGTGATTTGCATGATTATGGAGTCCTTAGAATACCATTTACTAATTGTACTTGTAGGAGTAGTATTGTTAAATAGTAGTATTTAACAATATTACAACATTAACTATTGTTAATGTATTGTTAAAATCTAAACAAAATTGAGAATAAAATTTCCCTGAATTATACGTGAAATGTAGAAAATTCCTTGTTGAGAAAAAGATCTGTATGTGTTCCCCTGTGCACTCATGTGAGGACTGGCAAATAAACCCTGGTAAACTAATTGGAAACAGAAATGATTGAGACAGAAGTGGGAAAATACATGAGTAGAATAACCCTATTATATTGCAACTTAATTGGTCTAATCCAAAGGAACGAGCCAGTAGTTTGATAATATGACTCCAGAAAACAGCATCATTAAATGTTATTCAAAGTTGTTCCAACAGATCTTTTAAAACCAATAACTCCTAGGAAACTAGTATCAAATAAATGAGAATAAATAATGATATAAAAGGAAAGTCAGATCAAACAGAAACATCAAAACTAATGAGGTTAGCAATAGTTAGACTCACTTGGACACACTTTTGCTCCATGGATTTCAAGATTAAAGAAAGTTCGACTTATAAAGCCCTAGCATGATAGCAAAATCAATGACCACTAAACATGGATAGAGGGGGTTTATTTTGCAACCACCTGTAGGGACCACAACAGGGTTTACAGTTCAGCTGGGTTCACTTCACAGATACATTGTATCCCTTCAAGGGAGATCAGCAGAAGGGATAAGAGGAAAAGGCCCAAACTTTTCATCTTCAGATCCTCTCCCCATCCCCGTATATGTACAAAAGCGATCTTTTTCTTAATAATCCTATATTCCATGCTTGTACTAAGAAAATGCCTTCAATAAGTGAATTTTTAGTCCTTGGGGAGAAAGGAGAGAAGTGAGGGGAGAGGGGAAATAGAAAAGGACCATTTTTTGATGGGGAAAAGTACAATAGCAACGCCATTCTGATGATTTACTATAGGATAAACTCTTCTTGAAGGTGAAACATTTTTGCTGAAGGAATAATATGTTATTACTTTTTTTTGGGCGTAAGGTTTAGATTTTATTAATCAAATTTTACCTTACTTAGTGCTTACTCTGTGCCATGAAATATACCAGTTATTTTTGGGAACAGGATATATGCGCAATTCCCGTACCCAGTAATGCTATAGTTGAGCACATTAAACAGCTGGAAAACAAAGCAGGATGCTAATTCGTGAGGCACAGAAGGAAACATTTCCACGAAATTAGAGCATTCCATTTGGGACGAGATGACAGGGAAGTTTTCAGGGAAGAATAGTGACTCGTGTTGAATTTAAGTGTCATTTCAAGATTATGCTAAGAAATATATGGTAATAAGAAAATTAATAACACTTTTCATGTTTACTATTTCCCGATTCCAAGTCTTTGCTCATGATATTTTTTCCTAGCTGGAATATAGCTTCTAACAAAGCAATCAATCACATCTTCCAAAAATCTGGCTCTCAACACATCTCTGCAGGAAACCTATCCTGCTAATTCCTTTGCATTTTATTGTTTTCAATAAGTCCAACTGACTATGCTATTTTCCATTTTAATTTTTCTTATGTCATTGTCTTGGGTCTGCTGATTTTGCTGAACTTAAACGACTGAGCAAAAAAGATAGCGTCTTGTTCATTTGATATTATTTGTTATTATTTTCCTTTTGTTACTTTGGCACCCAGTGTAAGTTTTTGCACCTAGAAGTTTGCTTGTTCATGTGAGTTTATTTTTCTGAACTTTAAGAATAGGTGGAGTTCAGGAAAAAAAATTTATTTCCTCAGTTTTTCCCTCTTCTGCCTTTCTTTTTCTTTTTTTTTTAATTTTTTCAATAAGGACTTTTTTTCTGGATTTTTCCTGCTCTGTTCCCCTCTGTCACTTTGATCCAGACTTTCACTTTTCTTTGTCCCTACTTTCCTTAACTTGCTCAATATTTTTAAATCTACTTTATGAAGTATAATTTACATATAATGTATTTCAAAATTTGATGAGTTTTGACACATCCTTACAGTATTGTAACTATCATTACAATCATAATCTAGAACATTCTATCACCCAGGAAATTCCCTCATGTCCCTTTGAAAGCAAACCCATCCAGCTCCCTCTAGCAACCTGTGATCTGATTCTGTCACCACAGTTTTGTCTTTTTTAAAATTTTATACAAATGGAATTGAACAGCATGTAGTCAGTCTGATACTAAAGCTCATGTTCCATACCTGCATCTATTACTTTTTGATAAAAGATAGACAATGGTGAAATAGTTGAAGTAAGTTGAAATTGAACACACTGCTCAGGATTGCACCTTGGCTGTCAAGGGAATCCAACCTGACCCATTCAGACCTAAAAGCCTTATTTATAATCAATCAATAAATTAAAAAAAAAAATTGGGACCTACTATCAATAATTATAAACAACTGAGAGAGAGCTTAGGGATCCACAAATGAGTAATAAATGTTTCCTGCCTTCTAGAGATTGCTGCTAGTAGGAGAGATAAGACAAGAGCAGAAAAAAACTCATACCATAAAGTAGAGGAGTTCAATGGAAGAGGAGAGCATAAACTAGAGAACTGGAAAAATCTTTTCAAAAAGAGATGTCTTTGACTTTGACCTTAAAAAATGAGTCAGGTTTCAAAAGAAGGTGATGATAAGGTGATATTTCAGGGAGAGACAATAACATGGGTGCAGAACATAGAATGATGGTCTCCCAAAGATGCCCAGGTCCTAGTCCCTGAAACCTGTGAATAGGTTACCTTCCATGGCAAACTGGACTTTACAGGTGTGATTAAGGATCTTAGAATAGGGAGATTACCCTGGGTGGTCCTAAAATCACAAGGGTTCTTAAAAAAGGGTTAGAAGGGTCAAAGGACAGAAGGACATGACAGACAGAAGATTGAGAGAGAGAGAGAGAGAGAGAGAGAGAGAGATATTGATTCTTAAAGCTGCTATGTTACTAGCCTTGAAGATGGAGGAAGGGGCTTTGACCATGGAATGCTGGGCCTCCAGAAGCTGAAAAAGGCAAGAAAACAGATTTTCTCCAAGGAAGGCAATTCTGCTAACACCTTGATTTAGCCTGTAAGACTCATTTCTGATTTCTCACCTCCAGAACTATAAGATAATAAATTTGTGTTTTTAGGCTTCTAAGAGAAAATTTGTTCCAACAGCAGTTGGAAACTAATACAATGAGAAAATACAACTTTTAAAGGAAATAGTGAGTTTGAATGTAGTCTAAAGTATTTGTAGGGCAACATGGGAAATAGGGCTGAAACTGCAGGTTGGGATAGAGTATGGCATCTGGCATATAGTCAACACTCATAAATATTTTCTAAGTGCATTTGTTTCATATTATCATGGCTTGAATTGTGTCTCCCTCAAATTTATATGTTGAAGTCCTAATGCCCGAGTACCTCAGAATATGACTTTACTTGAAAATAGGGTCATTGCAGATGTAATTAGTTAAGATGAAGTTATATTAGGGGTGGGCCCCTAATCCAGTAGGTCTGGTATCCTTATAAAAAGGGGGAATTTGAATACAGACCCATACACAGGGAGAACATCATGTGAAGATAAAGGGTAGAGACCAGGATAATGCTTGCACAAGCCAAGGAACACCGAAGATTGCCAGCAAGCCACCAGGAGCTAGATGAGAGGCATGGAACAGATTCTTCCTCACAGCCCCCAGAACAACCAAACCTGCAGACATCTTACTCTCAGACTTTCAGTCTCCAGAACTGTGAATTAAAAATTTCTGTTGTTTAAGCCCCTCAGTTTGTGGTACTTTGTTATGGCAGCTCTAAGAAATAACACATGTATATTTAGGAAAAAATGGAGAGACATGAAAAGAGTCAAACCTGTGACTGAAACAATTAATTGGATAGTGGTATGTGGGATGGTCTGGAGAGGGGAAAGCCATGAGGGCTAAAGTGGGAAGGCAACAGAATGAAGAGAACTTAGTAGAGCAGTGAGTTTGGGTGATTAAAATTTCCAAGTCATAACACATAACGTTTAGGAGGAAAACAAGACAAAGTATTTGGAATCATGGCTGTCCTAGAAAACCCAATCTGTGTCAGCAGTTCCCAAGTGTATTACACAGAACACTAAGCCCACAAAATGCTCTGAAAGAAAAACTTTTTTCAGAAATAAATTAGGCAAACTCAATATTTTAAAGTATCAAAGGCTCCGAGGAGTCTTTTAAAAACAAATCAAATCAACTTTACATAATTCAGCACTTTTCGAATTTATGTGAACATGCCTTTTTTTTTTTTTTTTCATAGAACCCTTATTCACATCCATGGAACATTCTTGGATCATCTTGCTCTAATTGTGTCTCATTCTCTAAGACAGATGTTTTCCAACACTGCATGTGTAGCCATATGTGGCTATTGAACTTTTGAAATGTAGCTAATCTGAATTGAGATATTCCGTGGCTATAAACATACACTAGATTTCAGAGCCTTATATGGAAAAAGAACGTAAAATATCTCAATTTTTATATTGCTTACTATATAAAATAAGACTTGGATATGCTAGGTTAAATAAAATATTAAGATGAATTTCACCTATTTCTTTTATTTTTTATATTATTTTAATTTTTATATTATGGTGACATTGGTTAATGAAATCCAGTAAGTTTCAAGTGTACAATTCAACAGTAAGGCATATATATATATATTGCATTGTGTGTTCATTGCCCATAATTAGATTTCTTTCTGTCACTACATATTTGATCTCTTTTACCCCATCTACCCCCCTTCCCCCACCATCTGATAACCACTTCACCTATTTCTTTTAAATTTTTAATGTGACTACATGAAATTTAAACTTATATATGTGGCCCAAATTCTATTTCTGTTGCACAGCACTGCTCTTGACTATCCTATTTGCTTAGCATTCTCTTTAATTTCTGGGTTCTTTTTAAGAACTGTGAAGGGTCTGAGGCTTTACCCTATTTGTCTGCTAACAAATTATCTTGCCACAGTTTCAAGGATTCTAGTACAAGACATGAGACTCATGAATCAAAGATAAAGGATTGTTTATTATTCATAGCAACAGCAGTAGCCAGTGTACCATTATTTATTTATTTATTTATTTGCACTACTTCCGAGTCACAATTCCCATGGGCAATATGAAGATAGCTAACACCTAAAGGGTGACATAATAGGAGAATTCCAAGTTTAGGAAACTGAAATATTCTATAATAGTTAGCGTGCCTACCCTTTGCTCCAAAGGGATGCATTATCTTTATTATACTGGACAGAAAGCATGTCTGCCTTTTGTTCTGGAAGAAGACACTGTATCGTCTAAGACTCTAGTAAACCTGCCCTTTCCTCTGAATAGAGGCACTAATTCTATTATTACTACACAAATACTCTTGAAGAGATAATCTGGAACAAAAATGATCAGTGCCTTGCTTGCAAGACGGGAGACAATTTTTGTGTTTCTGTCCAATAGATCTCTTCCCTAAGACCTTATTACTAAAAAAAGATGTGAAAACAAAGGCCACTTCTTGACTATCCAACGTGTGCTTAAGAGATTAAAGATGAGGAAACACTTATGTAGATATCCAGAAGAGAATCTCATTCTCCAGTGTGTAGGAAAATGTCAGTGTCTAGAAGGGGCTATGATTTTTCTGCACATTTTTGCTCTCATAGGCAAAATAGAAAATAATCTCTAGCACTTGGTCCAGCTTTCTGGACCACTCTGCGTGTGTCAGAGCCTGATGAGCGAGCTCAAGCATGCCCAAGACTTGATTCTCCTAACATTGATTTTGGTTGGTAGCAATCATGCCTTAATCACTTATATTTATAGTAATAAAATATAATATAATACTAATAAAACAGTATATATATAAAACATGTAAGTCAACTATATAATAAAGTATAATATTTATAAAACTTACATGACCAAATAGATAGCATTTACCTTTAGAAATTCTTAGAGTATCAGACACTAAACTCAGTAATAATGCCATTGTGCAAAATATATTCTGTAATCATCTGTGTTTTCAGAATCTTGTTTTGATTATTTCCAATGATAGAGATTTTTCTCCTTTGCCAAATGGTTAGATTTTTGTAAACATCTCAAAGTTATTTATAGCAAAGTCCTGTGAATAAGTTGAGTAATACAGTAGGGTATCACTACTTTGTAAAAAAGCACAGTATGATTTTAAGACTCTTAAAGTGGCTTTTAAAATAGTTATAAAGCAAAATAATTTTTTCAAAATTATTTTGAGTAAAGGCAGCATTTCCCAAGTAATTAAATAGCTTTATAAAGTGCCTGATTTAAAAGCATATGCCCTTTTCGATTGCCTAAATGTTAGTAATAGTGTATTAAAATCACTTTCATTCAACAGCCATGCCCTGTTCCCTGTATTAATAATAATAGCTGATAATTATGGATCACTTATACTGTGCTAAATACTTTATATGTATTAATCATCAGAAATTTTATTTACAGGGAGAAAAAAGGCACAGAAAGTTTTAGTAACTTGTCCAGATCACCCAGTTAGTTTGTATCAGACTCAGAATTTGAACAAGGGCATACTTCATATATATACTATTTCATCAAGCCAAACTAAAGTGACAAGGTTTGAAATATGCGTAATTACATGTCAACCTCTGTATTTTCAAAAACATTTAACCAAAGATTTGTACTTACTATGATGAAAAGATAATGCCCTTTCTGGAACTTTTATACTCTATACCATATATGTTGGTTCCATTCAGTGTCAATAGCTCATTTTCATATTCAATGTCTCCCCAGAGTGCAAAAAGAATGTGAAATTCTCATGAGACATATAAATCTAGTTTTTCCTTTAAATGAGTTTTCAATCTGTTATATTTATAGATTCAAAATAATAGATAAAAATAAGATATAAGAAAGCCTTTGAATTCTATTAAACCATGTATAAAAAATTCCTGCTTATGTCTAAGAAGGAAATAAACAGCTCTGAAAATCAAAGAGCCAGAGGACCCGGTTCAAGGCATTTGTTGCCATCGGGGACTACAATAGACATGTCAGTTTGGGTATCAAGTGCTTCAAGGAGGTAGCCACTGCCATCCGTGGGGCTATCAACCTGACCAAGCTCTCCATTGTCCCTGTGTGGTGAGGCTACTGGGGAGACAAGATCAGCAAGCCCTACACCATCCCTTGCAAGGTTACTGGCCTCTGTGGCTCTGTGCTGGTGCACCTCATTCCCTTCCGGAGGGGCAATGGCATTGTCTCGGCCCCTGTGCCCAAGAAGCTGTTGATGATGGCTGGTATCGACGACTACTACATCTCAGCCAGGGGCTGCACTGCCACCCTGGGCAACTTTGCCAAGGCCACATTTGACGCCATCTGTAAGACCTACAGCTATCTCAACCGCGACCTTTGGAAAGAGACAGTGTTCACTGAGTCTCTTTATCAGGAATTCACTGACCATCTTGTAAAGACCCACACTAGAGTTTCTGTGCAGAGGACCCAGGCTCCAGCAGTGGCCACCACATAGTTTTATGCAAGAGAAATAAAGTTAATTAAGTCTGTTAAAAAAAAAAATGGCTTCCCACAGTTTGTCCAAAAGAGGCTTTCTTTTTGAAAAAATTTGACTCTTTTCAAATAACCTGCAGAGTACTCTACTTGAATGATTAATTGGGTTTATCAAAAGGGAAAGAGAAACAGAACTCTATTACAGCAAATAGTAAGATGTGGCTATAATGCACATTTAAAAAAATATATTTTAAAGTAAGTATTGCCTTCTAAATTGGTCTGCTATTTTGGTTTAAAGGCTTGATAGTAATAAAAATAAAGTATTTCCACATCCAAAATAGCAACATAAATTTCCATTTTTGCCTTTTTTCTATAAAATTAACCATAAATAATTGGATTTTTTAAAAAAATCTTTGAGATGTAGAATTTTTATTGTTAAATTTTACTTCTTAGTCTTTCTCCCAAATGAATCTCTTATAAGATTTTATCTCAGGAGAAAGAAGATTTTTCCAGTGATTCTAAAACTAGAATCACTAATGGGTTTCTAATGAGGAGTTTTATTCCGTCATGAACCCTTACCTAGCATCTACTATAGCAGATGGTGTGAATTTGGTGGAAGATGAAGGGATTCAGATGAGTTGGAGTTAATAGAAATAAATCAAACCGAAGTTTGAGTCATCTTAGTCATGGTCTACGAAGATAGAACACGAGGGTCATCTCATTGGTAAATTAGGGTTAGTCTGGCAACTTACAGACAGAAAGTCAGAGTGGGAAAAACCATTAGAGAGCATGTTTGCTTTTGTAAAATGGGTTTGGATGTTTGTTGCTGTTTTAAACTAATTTTCAAAAATGCACAGGGTAGCAGCAACTAAGACTGTAGATTTACAATCAAATTGGCTGGGTTCATATCTAGACTCGACTACTTACTAGCTTTTTATTTTCTCTGCAGAGAAGTTTATTAATTTGTCATCTTTAAATTGAGGATAATTTAATATTTCAGTAGTTGTAAGAATTGAATGAGTAATACATTTAAAGAGCTTGGACCAGTGCCTGGCATAGTAAACACTTGATAAATTCTCAACCCTGTGACGTAGGTATGACAGTTAATTTTATGTGTCAGCCTAACTAGGCTAAGGGATGCCCAGATAGCTGGTGAAACTTTATTTCTGGGTATGTCTGCAAGGGTGTTTCTGGAAGAGATTAGTACTTGAAATGGTAAACTGAGTAAAGAAGATCACCCTCACCAACACAGTGGGCATTATCCAATTATTGAGGGCTTGAGTAGAACAAAGAAACAGAAGAAGGGTGAATTTCCTTTTTTTTGCTTGAGCTGGGACATCTATCTTCTACTGCTCTCGGATACCATCACTCCAGGTTATTGGGCCTTCAGATATAGACTGAGACTTACGTCATTGGCCCCCACTGGTTCTTAGGTCTTTGTGTTTTATTGGAATTACACAACCAGCTTTCCTGGGCCTCCAGTCTGCAGATGATAGATCATGGGACTTCTCAGTCTCCATAATTGCATGAGCCAATTTCTCATAATAGATCTGTTTGTATACATACATATCTGTATCTCTTATTGGTTCTTTTTCTCTGGGGAACACTAATACTAATAGCAAATCCTACTTTATAGTTGAAAAATTTAAGCCACAAAACATTTAAGTAATTTGCCCAAGAGCATGTAGCTGGTAAGTAGCTAAACTGAGATTTGAACCCAGGCACTGTGGCTAGAGATTATATATAATGACTCCAGTAGATTTGAGAGATTTTGGTTAAATTTTAGTGGCATTGTCAAGATTATATCTCAATTTGTTAAAATATTGGCTGCTACATAATAAAAATGCTTTAAAATATGACTGTTGCTAATAAAAACATAATTAAGCCTATTAAGCTTCAAGAAAAGAGAACAAAAGTTTCCTACAACGATGTAACTGAATACTACTTTAATAGATAAAAAGAGAATGTTATTGTAAAGGCCACATTTAGATGAAACTTGAACCAGTAGGTAAGAATGAGTGGCTTATTGTACAGCTCACTCACTCAGGAATATTAATCTAATAAAACTGAATGAATTCCTTCCATTATTATTCTTGGCCCACAGGAAAGTCGACAAAAGCTAAAGTATGATAGAGTCACATTAGGTCAGATTCAACTAGAGTAGGGGTCTTAGAGAAATTGAATTTTTATAAATGTCTTTTTGGCTTCTCCGGGCTTGTGTGCTATGTTTATACTGAACTTACTGTATATAAGTTATGGTTTAAAGTGTTTGCTTCCTGAAGCCACTTGCTTTCTGAAGCACTAGAGCATGACACAGGACAGTGAGAAACTGCCATTCTGACATTGTGATTTAAGAGCAGAGATGGTGGATCCAGACCAAGGAAGATCATAATCCAGCTCTGCCACTTTCTTGCTACATGACATTGAACAAGTCACTTAATGGCTTGGCACTTTATTTTCTTCAGGTACAAAAGAGAGATAGTAACAAAATCTACCTCATAGGGTGATTGTAAGGATTAAATGAGTTAACATGAGTAAATCTTAGATGGATGACCAATGCATTAGAAAGAATAATAGAAAGGTCATTTCTTGTTAATGTTATTGCTGGTGGCACCAGCTTGCCTTGTTAACTTGGCTCATGTATCCACCAGTGATAAACCTGCATATATCTAGACTTTAGTCATAGTGTATGTAGTAGTGTAAAACCTTCAGTTTCAGTATCATGAGGCTAATCAGACCTTTCAATTAACGTAATTAAAAAAAAAACACTGATTTTACAAGGGAAAAAAGTAAACAAAACAACACCATCATATTTTAAGAACTAAGAGAAAACAACAGTGTTTAAACAAAACACCAGGAAACTCCCTTTCAGGATTTAAACCTTTCAGGATATTTCCTAAGATCAGTTTGAATTCATTCCTATTTCCTATGATGCACTTATCACTGATGAATTCTGACACTACTCCTCATGTGTCCTAGGCTAGTGCCTTAATATCTCTGAGCCTCAATTTTCTTTCTTATGAAACCAAAGTACTCTTTGCTCTGCCTGACTCACTGGATAGTCGGGATGCTATATCTAAAGGAAGCTGACTATATCTAAAATATCAATATATTATATCTTGGGCAAAATATTACATTACTTTAAGAATGATTCTTAGATACCACAACATCTTCAGGTTTAAAAAGGCAAATTAACCTAGTCTCCTAAAATCACAAGGACAGAAAAATAGACTAAAATTTTATAAAGATTTTCATCAAGTATCGAAAGGAAAAGATGTACTGATTAAAACAGATACACAAATTCTTGCTAATATTTCAGCTGTAGAGCATATTAACACTTCCAAATTTTGTAAGGCTATGACTCCACTAAAGAGGAGATGCAGAAGGCTACTAAGGACTTTAGTTTACACTGGGAATCCCAGGCTTTTGGACAGGCTAGGGAAGAGATGAATTCTGGCCAGGAAAGCTTTTAGGGACTCTTACACCATATCAGATGAGTAGTCCCTTTCCCTGCTGGTATGTCCTGACTTCCTCTGCTTAGGATGCAGCTGCTGCTTCCAGATTTGCATTCACAATATCAGAGAACATATTGACTCAGCAGTTCTTCTGATAAAAATTTGTTCTACAGAAATACTTGCACTAGCAGGCATTGCTATATAAATTTACCATGCAACATTGCTTGTAATACTGATAGCTAAAAATTGGAAGCAATCTAAAGGCCCATTGATTCAGAAGTCTTTAAATATATTATGATACATTCAATCTATGGAATACTTATTCTATGTATTCAAAGTATTAAAAATGAAGTAGATTTTTTGTAAGGACACAGAATGGTGTTCACACTGTATTGAGTGAAAACAGCTACACTACAGTATGTGCAGTATGATCCTACTTTTGTAAAGAAACATAAAACTTTTTCTCCCTCTTCTAATTTATATATATAAATGTATACATATATGTAAAAGCACAGAGAAAAATGGTTATGAAAATATACACCATATATAAACAGTAGTTACTTTTCGGAAGTAGGACTTGAGAGAAAGGACAATTAAATGTTTTACTTTATGCATTTCTGGATTGTTTGGATTTTTTTTTTACAGTGAGTACACTTTTAAATTAGGGAGAAAATTTAAATACACACATACATACACAACCACGCACATGAACTAAAGCTAAGTAAATGCTATAATCTCTCTCTTTAGTACACTTCTGGTCCTTCTTCTCCATTATTCTTACTTAGCCTGAAGAATCAAAGTTCAGCTCTGGACAATATGTATAGGTTCAAGATCTAAATGTTGAACAAGGCAGAGATTCTTTAAATATAGCCTGGTGGGGGTAAACATGCCCATCTTCCTCATTCCGGGACAGTGTTATTAGTAGCAGTGTGTGTAGCAGTTTTTGTGAGCCCACACAAAGCTACTGCCAACTTATCTCGTATTCATTACTTTGGCACTCTACTCAGAATCCCTTGTACCTGCTGAGAGTTTGCTTTTCATTTTTCTGCTGTTATATACCTGGTTCTTCAAATTCAAAATTTTGCTGTTGGGGTGAATGTTATATTTTTAAACTGAAAAGGCAACATTTGTATATTTTTCTCCTAAAGTTTTCTTTAACAACATGTTCTCTTGGTCCAGATTATCTACTACATTGATCTATAAGTCCTGTTAAATTGGATGAGCATCTATCAAAACTGGAACAACTGTTCTATTCATTGAATCACCGCCAATATTAGAGAGTCACATGACAAAGATTGAAAGCTGTACTACCAAATATGCTCATAGTTTGCCTTCATCTCTTTCCATTTTAATGCATGTCTTAAAATTTTCTCATGATGAATGCTTTTTTAGTCTAGAATCAGGAGAGTCCCTGGCATTTGAATAAAGAATAGCACAAGCTCCTGATGTTTGTAAGAAATATATTTTAGGATGCTGTAATTCCCAAACACCATGATAGCAAATAATTTCCTCTATCAGATGTCATAAAGCAGCACTAGGAAATTTAAACGATTACTTCACATCGCTCATTTAATAAATACAATACCGAAGTTATATTTGAATCATTTGAACTTCTTTATGGAAGTTTTTATTTTTGTTGTTTGCTTTTGATTATTACACATTTTTGAATCAAACTATTTTATCATTTATAAAAATCCCCATGTCCAACAAGACAAGTAGAAAGAATGAAAACAACTTGAGATGTAGATACTGGGCAGACAGCTAGGCTCACTCACTAGTGAAGAGACTTTCTCAAATATAGCCTCATAGTACCTTGATGCAAATTTGTAACTTTGGCAGAATCTCAACCTATCATGGGAATCTGAGTCACTTATAAATGGTTAAACCGAAGGTTAAATTTGTGCATGCTAAAGTTCACTACATTTAAGGTGAATTAACCAGCACTAATTAGGCCTTTTCTTTTTTGCTACTTATCACTTTGTGAAAGAAAAGTGAGCTAACAATATACGGCTCCATCCTTGCGTTCCTTCAGTCTCCAAGTGACCCTCCCCAAATGTTTACATGCAGCTCAGTGGAAAAGGGCACAGATGGAACAATATATTTTCTTTGTTTCAGGGTTCATATTTTTGTTGGAAAAAGCACTGGACTGGGAGTCTGGATATCTGCTATTTCTAAACTATTATCTTGATCAGGTTACTTAATCTCTCTGATCTAAAGTTTCTACATTGCAACATGACCTGTTAGGAAAGATCTATAAAGCTCCTGAGCTTCAGAATTAAATGTCCACCTGCCTAGGATAACTTTTGTAACATATTAAACATCTCAAAGGTAATATGTCAAAAAAGAACTCGATTTTTTCCCATCAGATTTGTTCCTGTCTTGATTTTTACCCATTTCAGGGAAGGGTTTCACTATGTATCCAGTTTTTCCAGACAAAAACCTAGGGGTCAGATGTCACCAAGATGGCAGTGTAGGAGACACCAGCCTCCCTCTCCCCACAGAAATAACAATTAGAAAAGCTGTACACGAACAAAAACAGCTCTGGGCGAGCTCTAGAGCTGCTGGGAGCACTCAGCAACTTCAGAGGAACAAAAGACTGAGAATAACCTCACAAAAAAGGAAGAAAGAATAGCTTCATTTTGCCTGCACCATCCCATTCTCCAGCCTGGCATTGCTCAGCACTAAGAGGGAGCTCTCCAGCTAGAAAGGGAGAGGAGGTTGAGGGGCCAGCTTCCCCAGCCTTTTAGGGCACAACACAAAGGACTCTCTTCCATTTTACCCCACCCAGACCTGTAAAACTGAGAAGTATAGAGACAGCTGGGAACAAAGAAGTAAAGCAGGGACTACCAATATAAACCACACATGGACGCAACTGTGGTTCCTAGTGATCTTTTCTATAGTTGACCATAGCAGCTTTCTCCATTGAAGGAATCAAGGGCCGGCACAGCTGTTGCAGACCCCTTGCAGTTCACTGGGTTTTGCCCCACAGGTATTTGCATTCACTGACAACAAGCACCTGAGTACCCCCACTCTCTCCCTCCCCTCTGCCCTACGGAGTGCTGGACCCTGGAAGATGGTCTAAGCCTCTGCAGCTGCGTGAGTCCAAGATGCCAGCCAAGACTCCCCCCAACTGATGCCCTCCTCTGTGTGTGCATTCCCTCAGGCTAGCCCCTCTACCTTTGTACTTGCATGCCTCTTACCTGACACCTGTCACTGGCCTCCTTTGCTGTGTGTGTTCTGGTGGCAAAATACTGCAGCTACAGAAGTACACACTGACAGCCATAGCTCACACAGCTGCTTGAGGACCCAGATTTGACCCTATTGCCTGTATTGGCCTGTATGACTGGGCTCACCTACAATTAGTTCCCCCAGTGGTGCACCTGCTCAGCCCTGACCTAAATCTGTCAATGGCATCCACTGCTATGTGTATGCCGGTGGGGAGACTGTGCAGCCATAGGAGTGCATACTGACAGCTGCTTGTGAGCCTAAAATTAGCCCTATCCCCAGTAACTGGCCTGCACCACTGGGCTTATCTGCAGCTAGCCCCTCCAACCCCACACCTACATGCTCCTAGCCTGACTCCTGACACTGGCCTCTACTGCAATGCGCCCATGGCAATGCCCAGCAGTGCACACTGACAACTAGGGCCCCTTTAGCTGTCTGTGTGCCTACACTTGGCCCTGGCCTTTGCTGCTTGCCCTGGCCCCCACCGCTATGTGTATCTACAACTGGTCCCTGTCACTAAACAGGCACCTGCTCCTGGTCCCTGCAGCTGAGTGTGTGTACACCACTGGCTCTGGCCACAACCACTGCTTGCCCTGGCCCCAAGCTGTTGGACTTGGGACACTGCTGAGAACCCCAGGAACCCTTGCAGCCTCTGTGGACATCCCTAAGTTTTTGCCAAAAATCACACAGTTGTCAATGCTGTGGACTCCAGTGGGCTAAGCCAACAAATCACTACATCACACTCACCTTCTAGTCCCCAGACCTGGAGCTGCCACATGTCGCTGCACTTT
Organism: Pteropus medius; assembly: GCF_902729225.1. Lineage (NCBI taxonomy): Eukaryota > Metazoa > Chordata > Mammalia > Chiroptera > Pteropodidae > Pteropus > Pteropus medius. Next base: position 5,691,945 of record NW_024342474.1, on the reverse strand, counting down.
ATATTTTGCAGTACTAGACCTTGGGTTACAGCATGCTCCAGTGCACCTCCACCCATAGGCGAAGGTTTTTCTTTACCACAATCCATACAGTCTGAAGGAGGTAACTGGTTTTTCAAAAGATTTCTACACAAGGCTACAGGGATCACAATGAATCAGGGAAAGATGACTCCACAAAAGGAGCACAGGAAACTTCCAGTAACTCTCCCAAAATGGAGATCCAGAAATTGCTGGACTAATAATTCAAAATAATTGTTCTAAATACGCTCAGAGAGCTACAAGAGAATACAGATCAACAATTTAATGACAACCTATGAGACGGGAAAACATATTTGCAAAGCATATATCTGATAAGGGTTAATATCCAAAATATATAAAGAATTTATACAACTCAATAGCAAAACAAACAAACAAACAAAAAACCCTGACAAATAATCCAATTAAAAAATGAACAAAGGACCTGAATAGACAGTTTTCCAAAGAAGATATATGAAGGGTCAACAGATACCTGAAAAGGTGCTCATCAACATCACTAATTATTAGGGAAATGCAAATCAAAACCACAATGAGATACCACCTCCACTTGTTAGAATGGCCATCATCAAAAAGACAAGAGATAACAAATGCTGGCAAGGATGTTGAGAAAGGAAAATTTTTGTGCACTTCTGATGGGGTTGTAAATTGGTGTAGACACTATGGGAAGCAGTATGGATATTCCTGAAAAACTTAAAAATAGAACTATTATACTCTATGATCCAGCAATTCTACTTCTGGGTATGTGTCTGAAGGAAAAGAAAATACTGTGTTGAAGAGATATCTGCATTTCCTTGTTCATAGCAATATTATTTACAGCAGGCAAGACCTGAAAACAACATAAATGTCCATTAATAAATGAATGGATAAAAAATGTATACGCACACAATGGAATATTAATCATTCTTAAGAAAGAAGAAAATCCTGATATTTTGATAACCTTGAGGGCATTATGCTAAGTAAAGTAAGCCAGACAGAGAAAGACAAATACTGTATGATCTCACTTATGTGTGTAATCTAAAAGCATCAAACTCATAGAAACAGCGTAGAATGGTGGTTGCCAGGGGTGAGAGGTGGGGTAAATGGGGAGATGTTGGTCAAAGGGTATAGACTTTCAGTTATAAGGTGAATAAGTTGGGGTATCTAATGTACAGTATGGTGACAAAAGTTAAAAATAATGTATAGTACACTTGAAAGTTATGATTAGAGTAGAGCTTTAATGTTCTCACAACAATCATAACAAATGGTGTTATATGAGGTAAAGGATGTGTTAACTAACCCTACTGCAGCAAGCATTTCACAATATAAATGTGTATCAGTTTAAAATTCTCACCATGGTCCACCAGTTTCAGATGATCTAGTGTCCACTTTCTTTTTCAGTCTCAATACCAAGTTCTTAGGTGCCTTACACTACCTGCACTTGGACACTTCTGTCCTTTGAAAACGTCAAACTTATTTCAATCTTAGGGCCTTTGCACTTGTGGTTATTTTTACTTGAAAAATTCTACCCAAGATCTATGTTTGAATGCCTCCTCTTCATCATGCAAGTCTTTGTCAAATGTCACTTTCTAAGAGAACCTAACTTGCCACTCCGCTGACAGTGACTGACCTACCTTTGTCAATCTCTGGACGAGTACCTTCTTCATTTTTTTCATAGCACTTAGCACCACTGAACTTATCTTAAGTATTTATTATTAATTTATTTATAAGTTCTCCAAGGGCAAGAATTTTGTTTTGTTCATTATTGTATCCCTAGTGCTTACAAAAGTGCCTGGCACATAGTAGGTACTCATTAAATATTTGTTGAACAAAATAATACAACTACGTGTTTTTAAATCTCTCCTTAAACATTTTAGTTAGATGTTCTCCCACAGCCTAATATGAACTCAAGCATTCTGGGAATACCAGCCTAAGAAAATAATCTTTTCTATCATTCTCCAAATATCCCCACAACCTGAAGGTGTCTCCTTTATCAGTGGCTTTTTGAGGGCTAAAAAAGTCTCTATTTGAAAAAATAAACCAATGAGACTACATCAAACTAAAAAATATTTACACAGCAAAGGAAACCATCAACAAAATGAAAAGACAACCTACAAAATAAGAGAAGATATTCGCTTATGATACATCAGATAAAGGGTTAATATCCAAAATATATGAAGAACTCATACAACTCAACAACAAGAAAACAATCCAATTAAAAAATGGGCAGAAGATCTGAGTAGATATTTCTCCAAAGAGGAAATACAGATGGCCAAGAGACATATGAAAAGATGCTAAAGGTGCCTAATCATCAGAGAAATGCAAATTAAAACCATAATGAGATATCATCTCACGCCTGTCAGAATGGCTATCATCAATAAATCAAAAAAAGTGTTGGTGAGGATGTGGAGAAAAGGGAACTAACTCTCTTGTACTGTTGATGGGATTGCCAATTAGTACAGCCATCATGGAAAACGGTCTAGAGTTTCCTCAAAAAATTTAAAATGGATCTACTTTTTGACTCAGCAATTGCGCTTCTGGATATTTATCCGAAGAAAACCTAAACAATAATTAGTAAAGATCTATGCATCCCTATGTTCATGGCAGCACTATTCATAATAGCCAAGATATGGAAGTAATCTAAATACCCATCAACAGATGATTGAATAAAGAAGTTATGGTTCATATATACAATAGAATACTACTCAGCCATAAAAAAAAAAATGAAATCTTCATGTGGATGGGGAGCACGGCATAGGGAATGCAGTCAGCAGTAATGTAATGGCTATGTGTAGAGCCAGAGGAGAGAAACAGTAATCAGGGGATCTTTCCATAAACTACATAAATGTCTAACCAATGTACTGTATACTTGAAACTAATAATAAAAATAAAATGCTAAAAAAAAGTATCTACTTTAACAATTATCACTGTTGGTTCTTTTAATATGAGAACAATTCACTCCTGGCATCACATCTGTTTTTACATTGTGAGAAAGCTAACTATTCTTACTGAATTGCTAATGCTCCTCTTGGTTCCTGATATGGAAAGGAGGCCTAGCTGTCATTTGCTTGTCAATATCTCCCGTCCTTTTCTGAATCCAAATATAAAACCAAACACATCATTCTCTACTGAAATATAAACTGCTTACTCTTTGCTGGCATTCATAATAATCTGTAGTATCCCACTCACAGGAACTTGAATCAGCCTAAATTTATTAAGAGACCAGGCAGGGTTCTGAATTTTGCTTCCAAGGGGAATGCCAAGACCAAAGACTTGAGAGAAGAAAAGTAAGATAATCTGTCACAGAATTGAATTTGCCTTGGGAGGAAAAAATTGATTTCCCCTAAGAAGTTGGGAGCTCTTCAACAAACATAAGGTCCACAGTTGACAAATTGGCTTTCTAATATAGTTTTCCTTATGAAAACACATTCTAAGTAATATACTCTTTCTTAATAACCATAACGGCCTTAACAAATAAGGAAAAAATTATTACAATTTCTAATTCTCTTTTGTTAAGTAATAAAGAAAGTAATGTTGAAATCCAATCTTATTTCCAAAAGCTGTTAAGTCTATATTTTATTTTTACATTCTTATGTTTTCTTGCCTCAAGCAATGGTATTTTATGACCCTTTAGTTTCAAAAGTGTAAGAGACATAGCCCACAGATATTCCTACCAGTATTGGTAGACAATATGTACATTTCTTTTATCATAATATCCACTTAGTATTTCCTTAACACTTCCCTTTTAATCTTCTTAAATTTCTACACAAATTGACCTGGTGCCAAGTCAAGCATAAATATAAATATATAGGTGAAAAATTAAAGCAGCGATTTAAAAAATTGCCAATTATTAATATAGGAAAAACTGATCTAAGAGAACAAAATGATTGGACCACTTTCCCTTCTCTATTGTTGTTCCTCAAAAAAGACAATTTTGGCTTAATAATTGACATGCTTACAAAGAACTCATGTGATTCAATAATAACAAAAAAAACCCAAATGATCCAGTCAAAAAATGGGTAGAGGACCTGAACAGACACTTCTCTCTACAGGACATACAAATGGCCAACAAATATATGAAAAGACGCTCAATGTCACTAGTTATTAGGGAAAAGCAAATCAAAACCACAATGAGATACCATCTCACACTTGTTAGAAAAGCTATAATCAACAGAACAAGTAATAACAAATGTTGGACAGGATGCAGAGAAAAAGGAACTCTCATCCACTGCTGGTGGGGCTGCAAATTGGTACAGCTACTATGGAAAACGGTATGGAGGTTCTTTATAAAACTAAGAATCGATCTACCATACGATCCAGCAATCCCTCTACTGCGTATTTACTCCAAAGACTTGAAAACCCATATCCGAAAAAATATTTGCACACCGATGTTCATAACAGCATTATTCACAGTGGCCAGGACATACAAGCAATCAAAGTGTCCTACGATAGATGATTGGCTAAAGAAGCTGTGGTACATATATACAATGGAATATTACTCAGCCATAAGAAGAGATGAAATACTGCCATTTGTGACAACATGGATGGACCTTGAGATAATCATGCTAAGCGAAATAAGCCAGACAGAAAAAGTTGAAAATCACATGATATCACTTATATGTGGGATACAAACCTAAGAGCAACAAATGAATTGGACAAACAAACAGAAACTCATGGACATGGACATGGATTCAGGGTGGCCTTATACAGTAGGTGTCTGTGGGGACCAGGGGTGCATGAAAATAAGTACGTGTCTGAGTGGTTACCAGAGGACTATAGGGAAGTGGTTACTAGTGGGGTGGGGGAGGAGGGGAGATGTAGATGGGGTAAAGGGGGTCAAATATAGGGAGGAGAGGGAGGGAGAAGTGGGTAAAAGGGATCAAATATATGGTAGCTGAAGGAAACTGGACTTTAGGTGGTAAACACACAATGGACTATACAGATGTCAAATGATAATGTACACCTGAAAATTATATCATTGTATTAACCAATGTTACCTCCAATAAACTTAATTAAAAATTTTTAAATGGCTGAAAAAAAATAATTAACATGCTTGGAATCTAACCTGTAGTAAAGTCAATTGCACAGTAATTAAAATAGCTGAATACTTTAGTGTTGATTCAGTTTGCATTTACCCCAAATTAAAACAAACAAACAAAACAAACACATAACCAACTTAATGTCAAGCTATATTGATTTTCTACTGCCACTATAAGAAATTACCACAAATGTAGTTGCTTAAAACAACACACATTCATTATCTCTCAGCTCTGTAAGTCAGAAGTCCTTGCGGGTTTGACTGGTTTTTTCGTTTAGGGTTGCACAAGCTGAAATCAAGATGTTGACCAGGTTGGGTCCTTACCTGGAGGTTCTGGGGAGAACTCATTTTCAGGTTCTTTCAGGTTGGGGGCAGAATTCAATTTCTTGATCTGAGGGCTAAGGTCTCCATTTTCTGCTGGTTGTCAGCCAGAGCCACTTTCAGCTCTTTGAGGCTGCCTGCAGTCCTCATCACGTTGCTTTCTCCTTCTAAGGCTTTCCGTCTCTCTGATTTCCCCTCTTCCTCATCTCTTACCTTCCACCAGCTGGAAAAAGTGGTTTGCTTTAGGGGCTCTTGTGATTAGGTCAAGCTACCTGGATAATCCAGAGTAATCTCTCTCATTAGGTCCAAACCTTAATTACGTCTGCAAAGTCCCTTTTGGCATATTTATGGGTTTTAGATATTTGGGTGCAGACATCTTTGTGGAACCATTTTGCATATCACACTGGCTTATAAAACTCCAGTTGATATGAGATCTACCTCACTCTCTTGTTTTGATAAATTACATTCACACTAGCTTTCTTTTTGTTTCTTAAATATGCTATGTCTGTTCTTTCCTTAGGACCTTTGTACTTGCTGTGCCTTTTGCTGGGGATGCTGTGCCCTTAGATCTTCGTAAAGCTGATACTTTCTCCTCATTCAGGTCCGAGAGTAAATGACACCTCCTCTCAGAGGCAATTCCCTGTCCTCCTTGTAAAGATGCCCCTCAGTCCTTCAATCACTCTATCCCATTTCATAAATTATTTTTATTTTTTTGTTTGTCTACCTTTTTATTGCCATGCATCTACCCACCATGATTTAACTTCCTGAGGCTAGTGGCTGTAGCTGCCTTGCTACTCCATCACCTGTGTCAAGATCAATGCCTAACACAAGGGTGGGTGGGGAATTAATATCTGTTGCCTAACCTGTTTTAGTTCTTTGTTTGAATGACTAAAATTAACAATTTAGTGTCATTTTATCTTTAAGTTATGCTACCACATTATTTTCAGTTATTGTATACTTCATTTCTGATTGGTTCTTTTTTATGGTTTCTATGTCCTTTTTTATGCTTACTATCTCTTTGTCGAAGTTCCTTAAGCATTCTTATAACTGGTGTTTTGAGCTCTGTATCTGGTAGATTGCTTGGCTCCATTTTGTTTAGTTCTTTTTCTAGAGTTTTCTCATATAGTTTCTCTTCTGCGGTCTGTGTTCTTTCATTTGGGACATGTTTTTTTGTTTCCTCATTTTTGCTGTCTCTCTGTATTTCTATGTATTAGGTAGATCTGCTATGTCTCCCAGACTTGGCAGCGTGGCCTTATACAGTAGGTGTCCGTGGGGACCAGGTGTGCATGAAAATAAGTACGTGTCTGAGCCTAAAGCAAAACCAGACTATAAGGAAATTGGGCAGTTGACTTGTGCTGTAAGGCGTAGAGCAGGGCTTCCCCGTATGGCTGCACATTAGAATCACCTGGGAAATGTGAAAAAGAAACTGATTTTCAGGCCCCATATCAGACTGATTAAGGCAGAATTTCTGGAAATGGAACTGATATATTTTGAAGTCTTCCCAGTGTCTTACTGTGATGACCAGCAGCTGTTGCAAGCACAACAGAGCCTGAAGACAGAGCTGAAGCTGGACAAATGTGGGGTGAAGGGCCTCACCCAGAGGGCCCCAGAGGAAAGGCCCACAAGTGGAGGCAAGAAATTCACACCGAGGGCAGAGTACTGGTGCCAGACCTATTTTTCTACAACAACGTGTTTATTAGTTTGCTAGGGCTGCCATCATAAAGTACCACAAGCCGGAGGGCTTGAACAACAGCAGTTACTATCTCACAGTCTGGAGGCTACACGTCCAAGCTCAAGGTGTTGTAAGGGTTGGTTTCTTCTGAGGTCTGTGAGAAAAGGATCTTTTCCAGGCCTCTCTCCTAGCTTCTGGTAGTTTGCTGCAAACTTGGGTGTGCCTTGGCTTATAGATCTCTGTCATCATCTTCACATGGTGTTCTCCTTGTGTGTGTATCTGTCTCTAAATTTCTTTTTCATAAGGACATCAGCCATATTGAATAAGTGGTCCATCCTACTTCAATGTGACATCATCTTAATTACATCGGCAACAGCCCTACTTCCAAATAGGGCTACGTTCTGAGGTGCTGGGGGTTACAGCTTCAGCATATGACCTGGAAAGGGGGAATGCAACTCAACCCATAACACACAAACAAACATAAAACTAGATAAAATACATGCCATGGCTGTTTTCATTCCTAGTCCAGGACTGCGGTCCTTGAGAGTGGAAGCATACAAAGTGTGGCCTGGCTCTCAGGCAGGGGCACTCTCCAGAACTAGGACGGTAGGAGTGCAGCCCAAGCAGTGTTGCTTCTGAGCTAAGGAGGCAGAAATGGGCTGCTAAGGCAGTTGGAATTCTCAAGGCAGAGTTCAGGAGAGAGAAGAAGTGAGAGAGGCTGGAAGGCAGGGGCAGAAGTCTACCAGGAAGTTCCCTGTAGATGCTTGTCCAAGTGCAGGGCTGCATATGCATAGGAAAAAGTATATGATGCCTATCAGAGGGTGACCACTGCAGAGCTGAAAGGAGATATCAGGGAGAGCCCAATGCTGGGGATGTATAGATGCCAGTTTAGCCAGTATATTAAGGACAGATGAAGCACCTCTGACATTCTACTGAAAACCCAGAAGGTTCACACCCTAGGACTAAAGACAAAAGTGAAATACACACACACTAATAAGAAAATGAATAAATGAATCCAAGCCTGAACAAAATGATTAACTTAACTGCCTGCCATGATAACATATATAACATCGATTAAAGGAGCACAAGCAACCCAGATTCTTTACAACATATTATCCACAATATCCAGTGTATTATGAAAAATTACTGGATATGCCAAACAGTAGAAAAATGTGGCCCATAATCAAAGGCAAAAGAGTCAATAAGCCTCAACTCCTGCATCATACTACACAAAAATTAATGTAACATGCAAACGTAAATGTTAAAATTATAAAACATCTAGAAGAAAAGATAGAAGAATATCTTCATGACTTTGGGGACGGACAAGAATTGTCTTAGAGGGATCATAAGCATGAACCACAAAAAGGAAAAAGTTTAAACTGGACTACACCTAAGTTAAAACTTTCTGCACTTCAGAAGACACCATTTAGAAAATGCAACTGCAAACCATGGATTGAAATTATGTATTTTCATTTTATATATCAGACATATACCCTTATGATTAGGATGTATGTTGAACTTCTATAAATCAATGAGAATAAAACAAATACTTCAATTTTTTAAAAACAATGCAAAGACATCCTTTATACAAGAATTTATACAATGGCTAATAGGCACAAGAAAAGGCAAATTAAAAACACTAGGACCAATTCACATGTATCAAAAATGGCTAATGTTAAAAAATAGACCAAAAAACATATTGATGAGGATGCAGAGCAAACATAACCCTCATGCATTGTAGATAATAGTGTAAAATGGTACAGCCACTCTGAAAAACTGTTCGGCCATTTCTTACATAAACATTTTCATTCCTAGGTATTTAAGACAACTGGAAATTAAAATGTCATTGACAGGAAAATGGATAAACAAATCACAGAATATTTAAACAATGGCATAACAGGAAATTAAAAAGAGTGAACTACTGTTCCACTCACCAAATTCGAAAACATTGTATTGAGTGAAAGAAGTCAGACACAAAAGATTAACTTCTGAATGATTTCGTTTATAGGATGTTCTGAGAGCAGTCAGCGTTAACTAATATATGGTGATAAATCAAAATGGTAGTTGCCTCTGGGGCGGGACATTGAGGCACAAGGGAAGGGAAAGAAACACAAGGGAAATTTCTAGAGGGATGAACATGTTCTACTCTAGATTGGCGTGTCAGTTTCACAAATCTAACCCGTCAAAAGTCACCAAACTGTACACTTAAAATCTGTGAATTTTATAGCATATATACTGACTGTAATAAAAATTTCATAATTGAAAAAGTTAAAAAGGTAAAGAGAAAAGAGAGGCCACTAAGGTCAAAAGCACATTTCAAAAGAAACTGTACCCATCCTCCACTTTGACTAGCTCTACTGGTACACTGTATAGTTTGCCAAATGTGAGTTGAGTTCCAGCTGGAACATTGTGGGGTTCTTAGTTTGTTGTGGGCTGTTGGAGCTATGACGACCCAGTGGAACTCTGTGGTGGGCTTCAGTGCCACAGGAGTGGCTGTAAACCGTTATGGAGCTTGGCTTACAGCTGATCCTGGGGAAGTCTCGAGAAGTGGTAGCGGAGCTGCTGCCAGATGACATGAGATCAGGCCTTGTTCACAGTAGCCTTCAGTGGGAGTCAGTGGTGTGTGTATCTGTCATTGGCTTTTTGGTGAGTCTCTTATATTTGTTCAGACTTATGCATTAGGTTAGAAGCTGATTTTATGTGCAAGGAAAATTTGAGTTGCACAACCACTGGCTGCACTATTTTAGGTGAAGCATCAATTTTTTGACATGCTTAGTTCTGTTTAAAAGGAATATTTAAATATTGAGTCATCCTCGGAAGATACCAATCTAAAAAAAGAGTCATCAAAAATACAGAGCTTGGTGGACACATATGGAACTTTGAAGAGAACCAACTTGATTCTGAAGGAGGACATGACTCCTTTAGCAAAAGGAGTAAATAAAGAGAGATCCAGACCCTCAAGACCAAAGGAAATGATCGTTGAAATTATAAGAATGATCCGGTCACCAGAAAATGACTTAGGAGTCATCATCTTGCAAGATTTTCCAAACACTGCAATAGCTGGAAGCTGGTGTCCCTACTTTCCCTCACTAATGGTCTGAAAGCAGAGATCTTCACTTCTCTCCACTCGGACCCCTCGGGCCACCAGGTTCTGTTCTCTGCCTCCCTCTCCAATATGAGGTCTTTTGTTGTCTGTGCTTCTGGGAAGCACTTAAGAACCCTCCTCCACAGGCTGGAGTGTTTTCTCATTTGTTTGGTTTTGTCTTTTCTACCTTCACACTCTGAGTTTTTGAAAGGTTAATTCAAACTTCGAAGGAACCAGCTGTTGGAATTCCAGAAATACACCAAGAAACTTGGGACTCTGAAATTGTCTCTTTTCAAAATGAATTTTAATATCATTATTTTAAGAACTGATGATACTTATAAGACCCAACTTGTGCTCAAAATAAAGCTTGATGGAACTCAGTTCTCCAAATAGTGTTCTGTAAATATTATTTTCATATAAATTTTATAAGTGAATTATTTCTATTATATTTTTATTTCTATGTCATTTACACATTGTTTTATTTAATATGTAGAGTTTAACAAAAGGAGATATTTACAATACAAAGGAAATTTTGGTTTTGCCAGAACTATATTTACTAGTTATAAATCAAGTGAAAAGTAAGGTTTTTTTTTCCTGAATAAATAGTGCTTAAAGAAAAAGTTTTTTTTTAAGTGAACATGCCATATATCTTAATTGATATATAGAGAAATTCATAGCATTTAATGTTTCTAGTCAATAAAAATAATATGTTTACATAAGAATAAATATTAAAACAGAAAAATTTAAAAAAAGCAATTTATAGTCCTTTACAGCAGTTTTTAGCAATTCTGATTCCTAGGTTACACCCCAAACCACTTAAATCACTTAAATCAGAACTTCAAGGGTGGGACCAGCCACTACTATTTTGCAAAGCTCTCCAGGTGATCCTCATGTGTAGCGAAAGTTAAGAACCACTGATTTTTATGGTATGCAGAACATTATATATAATTTCATTGTAAACCCACATAAAACCTTTCAGCTACTTTATTTTAATTATATAACAATACTCTAACCACAAAAGAATGATTGCATGTAAATAGAATTTTTAAAAAAGAATTGTCAACAAAATAATACTTCCAAGTAGATGGTGTGATATAATAGAAAGATTACATTTTTTAATCCAGAAACTTATTTATAAATCTATTATTAACAAATGTGTCAAGATTAAATTTTTTTTCTCATTCTGTATGGTGTGGTATGGTTCTTATTCCGTCTTCAGTTTTCTTATTTCTAAAATGAATGACTAAAAATAATTTCCGAGGTCTTTTATAGGTATAAAATTCTTTGGTCATAGAATGAGCAGAAAATTTTGGAGAAAAGAGATTAAGAGCGAATCTTTGACCTATTAAGCAATGGCCTTTATAATTAACCTCAAATGCAAAGAACAATGTCTCTTCTGCAGAGACATCATTATGTATTTCCCACCTCCCTTTCTAATTCCCTCTCGCCGTCTTGCTGGAATTTCAGTTCTTCCTGATGTTACACTCATAGATCCGGAACTTTGTTCTTAATAAATTTCCTGCTACCTGAGTATAAGGAATCATCTTTTTACAATATTTCCCAATTATCAGTATAGTGTTCGCCAAACTGAAAATTTCCCAACTTTTTCAGTTTTTCAAATCATGAACATGAATCTTCTTATTTCATCAACTAAATGAAGTAAAATTATATATATATGTATGTATATGCATATATACATATGTATATAGTAAGCTACCACTACAATATATAACATACAATATATAACATATAATCAGTAAGCTATTACTACAATAATGCTGTTAAACTATTCCATAACTCAGAGGCAAAAACCAACACAACTATTTCTTGCTCTCATATTTATGATGGGATGGATTTACTGGGGTTCGGCTGATTGAGGCTTGGATTGGCTTGGCTTGGTTTTAGTCTATGGCTTGGGATCAGGTCTGCTCCATATGTCTCTCATCCTCTACTGTCTAGCAGCTATCTGGGACAAAAGCAGAAATAGAAGAGGGATGAATGAAAACTTACAATGCCTCTTAAGCAATTAGCTCAGAATTTACATCCTATTACTCTGCTTACATTCCACTGGCAAAAGTTCATGGCCAACCTCCATATCAATGGGAATGGAAGTATACTCTATCTACCAGAATGGAAAGGGAGTGGGTATTTATTGTACAATAGTCCACACTATCATATCTATCTACCTATCTACATGTAAAATGAAGGATAACTGTATTCTACATGATATCTCTCTGCAATTTTTGTTTTCTTAGGATAGTTTATTTGCAGAAAATCTTCCTATATCTGCTTCAACAAATATTTACATCTTAATAGCTTTAAGATGGGCAAAGCGTTAGCAATTTGATCAGCCAGAAGATGAGGACAAAACAAAAATAGAACTGTTAAAAATTTTAGACCTAATTTTTTTAAACTATGACTTTTGTCTCTAAAAATCATAATCCTGGTGGAAAGAGCTGATTTCTATCAAAACACTTAACCTCAAAGCAAACATGGCAATTACAAAAGTAATTTAGAATTTCTTTCAGATGGCTTCTGAATCAGAACTTCTTCCCATAAGGCAAAAAATGTTTCTCTTATTACAATAGTTTTTATTTCTAAGAGATGCAGGGAGGAGAGACTATATGTGAATTGGTTGGCGAAAGCATATTTTGGACACTGGTATTATCTGGTTTCCCACAGCCACATTGTTTATTAAAATTGTGAAGCACAACAGGAATTCTCATGAAAAGGACTGTTTTGAAGATTGGTAGGCAGATTATCTCAGTGGACTGAAAGCAAAATAAAATTAATGCTTAACTGCCAGACACAGAAATGGCTTAAAAAACAAAACAAAAACATCCTGATTTCTTGCCATTGTCAGCCCCTTGACTCCCCTAACCCTTCCTTGAAGTTCTTCCCAGTATCTTCGGGCTTGAGCTAGAGTTTTGGTTTATCTTAACAGGATCTCTCTCAGCAGTATCAGATCTATCACATGGTGATGTTTAGAATTCATCTTGCTGTCATAAACCATTTCTGTGTGTCCAGCACGATTTCCATGTTCTTGAGGTTTCCAGTTCCCAGCATTCTCTCTTTTTTCTCCATTTCTCTGGAGTGGCCAGGTTAGCCTAGCTTGTCCAGTTGGACACCTTTGTTGGCTTTGTGCCAGTAACCCGCCTCTCTATTTGGTGACTGTGTTCTGGTTGATTTCTTGTCAGTTCTTCATCTGGAGCTTGGGGCTTGCTCCCTCTATCATCCTAGGTGAATAAACTAATCTGCCCTATTTTCCTCGGCTGCTATGTCATACCTGCCAAAGTAAATACCCCATCCACCATTCCACTTACACTATCAAATACCTGACACACGCCACCCAATTGGCCTGCAGATGTTAGACTCTGTAAGGAGGTTAACCCCCTATTGTTATCATACTGATTCCAGCTTTCTCCTTCCTCCCCCACCAATCTACATACATAATGAGGGCTGAAATCTCCTGCAAGCAAAGTATTCATTATGTTGGGTCCTCAATTAAATTTGTACTGAAACAATAACTAGATAAATAAAGTAAGCCTGGTATTGTGCAGCCTTCAAAGTAGATAACTAGATATCAATTGTAATTACTCTAAATTACTTTAGTTTTTCTTTTTTAGAAATGACAATTATCTTAAGATTTGAATTTGAAAGGTAGTTATTTAGATTAATAACTCAACAGAGGAATCTTGCATCTTTATATCAATGATTATTTTTAACATAGTATTAAACTATATCAACAGTCTTGTAATGTTCTTTGAAATATTCACTTTCTATATATGCGCTATTGGTTATATGGATTGTTATTATTATTGCCTTTTTACCAACTGAAATTATAAGATGTCTTATATATAAGCACAGATGGGGCAATGTTAAGCAGTGGCCAACCATATACATTGGTGCTTTGCAAAGTTCAAGTTTCTCTTTCTAGATGAATATAACGAAGCTCTGAAATTCTTGTGCCAGGTGAACATATAACAAAGGGATGTCTTCAAAAACTTGAAAAACAACAAAAAAGACAAAAAAGAAGAGGGTCTACAAATTTCCAGAGCTGTAGTGTCACTCATTTCTACACCCATCGGGAGCAAGGGATTGGCCAAACTGAAACTATATGTAAAGCACTGTGCCTAATCCAGCTGATGCGGCTATTGCAACTTGAGTTCTCTAATTATGTCAGGATTCTAATAAAATTTGGACCTTCCTCTTTGGTGCCTTCCATGAACTAATAAGGCTGGGGCTTAGCACAGTGAGGTGACTAAAATCTGATTATTACTCATTCCAATAAATTCTTGTCCCTATATCAAGGGTTGCAACAAACTTTCAGAACCATGGAGAAGTTCCTGCCTATAAAGCAAAGACTCGGAAGGGCAGGTAAGAGGAGGATTGTGCTGTATTCTTGATTCTGTCTGCTTTATGTTTGCTTTATGCCTTTAAACAGACTTCTCTTTTTAAAAGGATTAACTCTCATAAATGCTTGCTTAAGTGGCCTCATAGATGTTAGAACTTTTGGAACCTTTGAGGTTCTGAGATGGCTAACTCTTTAAAATGAACTTTGATCCAGTCTGGGGTCTTTCTGGAGCAAGTTTTCCCAGTATTCCAAAGTAATTTATTTATGACTCAGATTTATTTGTTGTTCTGTACCATTCTCCCCAGGTGAATAAGTTTTATTGATCAGTTTTCCCTTAGGGGAAAAAAATGTGCTAAAAAAGGAATTACCTCTGCTTTTAATCTTGTGACTTGGAAAATTTTATAAGATACATTTTTTTAATTTTATAATTATTATAACTTTTCAGACCCTGTGTCTTATATGTATTATCTCTGCTCTCAAAAAAAGAAAAAAAGAAAAAAAACCCCAAAGATATATAAACAGAAAAACCCTGAGAGGGACGTATTATTCCTATTTTGTTAGATGAACAAGTAGAGACTTTAGAAAGTTTAAACAAACTGCTTAACGTCACAGGGCTAAGTAACAGAATTTGAACATAGGTTCTCCTACATCCAAAGAATGTGCTCTCTCCTTGAATTGTAGAAATGCACATTAGGAGTGATTTTAGTATTCATTTCAGTAGTTTCTTTGGTAAATGAGGTAACATCAAAACTCATTTAATCAATCATTTCACAGTAACAATTATATATCTATTGTCATTCCAAGGATATTTCTTAAATTGAGTTTTCTTTGTAATTGAAAAATTGTCATTGTTATGTTTCATGACATTGTATACCTTAGAAGGCAGTTTTATCAGTCATTTGGCTAGACTGAAAGAAAAGAGACTAATTCTTAATCTAAGAAACAATTACAAAGGCACTGCTATGAACTCCCCTAAGCAAATCTCATAAGAAGTACAATTAGGCCCCTTTGAACTACCAGGTATATAAAAATTAGGAAACCATAATAAATTTTAAGCCCTGGTTTATTATTGCTATAGGCCAAGAAAACACATTTGCAGGCTTTATAGTGAGACAACATTAATAAAAACCATTATATTTAATCTGACTTCTCTAGGGAGCACAGTAATTCTTGAAATGCTAAATAAAAAATACATGGGAGAGTTGTCTCTCTACTGAACAGAAGGCATTTACATGTCCAAGATAAGAATAATGTGCATTACCATCACTCTGGACAAGTTCATTTCAATTTTTACAGACTCATAAAATATCCTTGTTAAAGACCAAGATCGATGTCCTATCTAAGTAGGTCCAGATAATCCCTCGAAGCTCCAGCGTTTCATTGAATGGATATCCAGTAATAAGTGAGAGAGGAGTTCAGTGGTGCGCTGGTAAATATTCCACAACTGGCTCTCCAAAAACTTCCAAACCCAAACCCTCATTTCCAGCAGATGTTGATTTTCATAGCATAAATGCCTAATTCCAAGCTATTGGTGTGTCATCGTCACTGAAGATGAGTTGAGAAGAGGTGGCAGTAGCACCATTATATAGTATTTTCTTCATACAGATATAATACACATAAATAAGCTCAAGAACATAGATGACATCAAAACGTAGTGTTTTATTATTGTTTGATTAGTGTTTAATTATTTTACAAATATTTGGGCATTTTTAAGAGCTGCTTCAATTAGGATTTCTAATTTAATTCCAGTGTGATCAGAGACATACTTTCAAGTCTTTTCAAAGACTATTCTGCTGTTGTTAGATAAAGTGTTCTGTAGATTTTAATTAGGTCAAATTGGTTGATAGTATTTATCTAATATTCTATATCCTTACTTTGTCTACTTGTTCTGCCAATTATTTAGAGAGGAATTTTGTGAATGTGTCTGTGTATCCTTCAGGTTTTAATAGCTTTTGCTTCATGTATTTCAAAGCTCTGTTAATATGTGCATAATGTGTAAGATTGTTATATACTCTTGATTAATTGTCCCCTTTATGATCAGGAAGTGACCATCTTCATCTTTGACAATATTCTTTACTATGAAGTCTAGTTTTTCTGCTATTATATATACACTTCAGTTTTATTCTGATTTTTGTTAGCATGATGTATCTTTTTCCATCCTTTTACCTATCTGTGTCATTATGTTTAAAGCATGTTTCTAATAGTCAACAGCTAATTGAGTCAAAGTTTTTTTTTAATCCAATATGACAATCTTTATCTTTTAGTTGAAATATTTAGAACATTTATATTTAGTACAATATTTGTCCCATCTGTTCTTTCTTCTCCTTTTCCTTTTATTCTGTCTTCTTTAGTATTAATGTTATTCCCTTTGTTGGCATATTAGCTATAACTAGTAATGTTATATTAGTGGTTGTTTTAGTGTTTATACTATACATCTTTATCATATCACAATCTAACTTTAGCAATGAGAACCTTACAATAGTGCTATAAACAAAATGTTCATGTTCTCCCAAAATGAATATGTCGAAACCTAATTCTCAATGTGATGGTATTAAGAGGTGAGGTCTTTGGGAGATTATTAGGTCATGAGGGCAGAGCCGTCATAAATGGGATTAGTGCCTTCCTTAAAGAGACCCCAGAGAGATCCTTTGCCTCTTCAGTCACGTGAGGACATAGTGAAAAGACAGCCATCTATAAACCAGGAAGTGGGCTCTCAGACACCAGATCTGCTGGTGTCTTGATCTTGGACTTCCCAGTTTCCAGAACTGTGAGAAATAAATTTCTGTTGTTTATAAACCACACAGCCTATGGTATTCTGAACAGACTAAGACAAATAGTGTACTTCCATTCACTGTACTTTTGTTGGGCTCTGCTTATGTTCTTCTACCCTGCACTGCACTTTGGAAACTTTGCCAAAACAGCAAGCGGAGGCAATTACAGGGCTCTCCTCATCTGTTTCTCATCTCTCAGTGATCACTGTCCCTCACTGTTTGATGCGCAAAGTCTTGAAAACCTTTATTTAATATATTTTGCCCATATATTTTTGGTTGTTTCATGCAAAAGGGTAAATACAATTCCTGTTACTACATCTTAACCAAAAAGCAGTTAATTTTCATTGAGTAACAGGTATTATATATATGAAAAACTATATATATACATATATATGTATATGTGTATATATATATATCCAATTCTCTAGTTGTTCTCAGACAGTTGGTCCAAATGACTTAATGTGTCAGTGCCCTGATTTCTTGTGTGCTTGCTTGTTTTTGCATGTTAAATCTCCCAGTTTTCTGATTTTTTAGTAAGAAAATTTTTAGGTTTAAGAAAACTTGAATTTTATATTGAACATCTGAATGCCCACCACATATAATCTACAATTGTTAACTTTTATATATTTGGTTTATCACATATCCATTTTAATTTTTAAGCATTTTTAAGTAAGTTGTAGACATCAGTATATTTGATCCATCAACAGTTCAGCATGCGTGTAACTAGAGTTTAATATATTTTTTATAGTTTTAAAAGTAAAATTTACGTAGAGCAAAATGCACAAACCTTTCTTCTATTATTCTAATATTTTGATATATGTATACACCTGTGTAATCCAAACCACTGTCAAGATACAGACTATTCTGTCATCCCAGAAGATTCTCTTATGCTCCTTCCCAGTCAATTTCTCACTGCCACCCCAAAGGCAACCATTGTTCAAATTTTTTTTCATCACAATTTAGCGTTGCATGATTTGGAACTTCATACAATAGGTATAAGACAGTAAGTACACCCCTCCCCTGATGCATCTTTTATTCAGCATATTTTTTTTAGATACATCCATATTATTGCATGCAACAGCAGTTCATTTCTTTTTATTGCCAAGTTGAATATTATTGCATAAATGTATTAAATTTTTTATGCATTCTCAAGTTAGTGAACACCAGGAATATTCTTAGTTTTAGACTAATGTGAACATTCTTGCATAAGAACTTTTGTGGACATATGTTTTCATTTCTCTGACATAAATACCTAGGAGTAGAAGTCCTTGATTATAGGATGGATATGTTTATAAGAAACTGCCGAACCTTTCTACAAAGAATCGAACATATTTTTTATGATTCTGGAAAAAATGCATGAAAGAGCCCCTGCTGATGAGTTCTTGTTATTCAAGGGAGTAAGGGTGATGATATTGGGGGTGTTTATGGCTCAGGATACAAAGCCTTGAGTTAGAATCTGTCTCCATGTCTTGGACTGCTCTTTTTTGATACTTCCTTCTTTAGCTATAACCATATAGTGCTTGAGATCTAGACAATGAAGGAGGAAGGAAATGTGTAAGGCTCAGCCAGCCCATCTGCACCTGCTGTTACCTGCTCTCTATCCCAGCCAGCTTCCAGTAGTTTAATCATAGAGTGCAATTATAGAGTCATTTAAATTTACTCTATATATCACTTTTTCCTTCTCGCTGAACCTTCATTCCAGGCAGGATCCACTACATAATGTGTGAGACTGAATGCAAAATGCAGCTGTGAGCCCCTTTGTTCAAACGGCAGGAAAGAAGTGACATGAAAGATGCTAAAGTAGAAAATAAATGTTTTCCTTTTCTTTTGTGGTCTCTCTATTGACTTGCCATGAGAGGTTTTTATTTGCTATTTGAAGTTGTTCTAAGTAAAGTTAAAACTGTAAATTAGTAGCTTGAATTTTAACATTTATCTTTGTATTGCACAGTGCCAGAGTAAAATACAAATATAAGAGCATTTAATTTTTAGATGTGATCTCCAAAATTGCGTAATTTATAATTAGCAGCTTCTATATACATTTGCCTTTTGTTCTTACCAGAACAGTGGAAATGCTGCACAAAACTTAACCGTTTTTATTTTACTTCTTGATACATATTCATTCTACCAATGTCCCCTACCTTAGGCTTATTGATGAATAAAGAAGGACTGAAAGGAAAAAGAAATATGGGTTACCTGTTTTTCCCTTTTCCTCTATGTCATCATTTTTAGCATAAGTAGTTAGCTGACACAGGAAGGTAACATAAATAAAAAAGGGACACTATTAGGTTCCTTGATAGTTTCTGTTTCTTAGAGTGGGTATCGTTTTCTTTCTGTGTACAGAGTAAGTTCTGGTTTAAATGAAAATCAAATTTTTCAGGGATGTTAATGTGGAGTCATGTGGTGCTGGAGTCTAAAGGTGTAATTACAAATGTATTGCTTAATATGTTGTTTATAAATGGTGACTCCATCTCCAGACCAGAGCATAAGAGTTTCTTTAATTCATTCTATGGCTATGGATTGTAGCATTTCGGCTAGCCTGGCACCTGAGAACAGAAGTATTGCACACTGTAGCCAATAATCTCTTCAAAGTATATTTGCGTCGGTAAGATGGGTGAATCTGTCCGCATGTGTAAGAACAACAACAACAAGAAAATAGCTTCAATGGATCTGTGAAATCACTAAATATGTATGAAAAATTAGGACATATATGCATATGAGAATTTTTCTAGGAAGTGTGTCCACAGCTATTAATAGATTTTCAAAGGGGCTCATGACACAAAAACCCCAAGAGCTAACTTATTTAGAGCATTGTTTATAAGAGAAATGGCTTTTCAGATCCAGAAAAACAAGTTACAAACCTTTGGAAACCAGAAATTGAGGGCTACATCTTATAATGATAAGTAATATTAAAATATGATTTTATTAAATTTTCAGTAGATGCCTGCTTTGATTTTGCGCTCAGTCCAAATCGATCTTAAAGTATTCTTACACTTCTTATTCACTCTCTCCTTCCCTGAAATTATCCAAGGTACCCAGGGCTTCGATATCAGATATTGCTATAAAATGGTTTATCTAGGCTTGTGTATTTCTTCTTTTGCATCTAAAATATACCTAAGTCCGTAAAGGCCCTTTCCTCTGGGGAATCAGTGAGTCAGAGGCAAGAGAGAGAAACTAGGAGGCTGTGTTCAAATGTGAAAAAATAGAAGTTTGGGGCTAAGGAATCCATGTCAGAGAATGACACTGTTGATCTTTAGAGACTTGCAAATAATCCTGAATAAACTGTCTTGACCCAAGCCTTTTAAAGGTTCAAAAACCAAGGGCTAATTTGGAGTGTACTTGCTGAATTTTCACATGGTCTACAGTGCCTGCTTCCAGCTGGAACTGGACATGGAAATACTTACACTGAAATAACATTGAGGGAGCCCCTATGAAGTTTCTGATCAAGCAGGAACCAAAAAACAACTAAAAATCCCAGGAGACTGCCTCATTTATTATTTTCATCTTTTCTTCTACCTCATCCTAAGAAAGCCTCTGGGCTGATAAGTATCTGTATATAAGAGACAGTTCGTGAGACATCAGTCTTAGATCTCTTTGGAAATCCCAGCCTTGAAGGAGCTTTCAGTAAAGTGAGTTTATCTGTTTGTGAATTGCTCAAGAAATCATGTTTCTCAACAATGTTAGTATTACTAGGGGCTGCCATATTTTTGGGTTAACTTTTTTTTCTTGATTTCTGACATGTGAATTAAGTGAACTTTTTTAGAAGGATCAGCTTTTTAGTTCTAGTCAGATTATATTCTGAGTTTCTCTCGAAAAGCAATTTATGTATTCATTTTTGCATAGGGTCTACTAAAGTTACTAAGAAGCAAAACACATATAAATCTAAACTTAAATATTGATTCTACTTGATCCAGAGTAGACTTCTATATTCTAATTATCCACGTATTGTACACTGTAGCCAATAATCTCTTCAAAGTATATTCGCGTCGGTAATATGGGTGAATCTGTCTGCACGTGTAAGAACAACAAGTTTCAACAGGAGCAACAGAAGAAAAGAAAACAGATCTAGGCACTGGACCACTGAGCTCTTTGCTTCTGTATTCAACTGGCAGGAGTGGTGAGTCCCTTCAGCAACTTCTCCACAGACCTAGGTCACATGCGAAATGGCAGGAGTGCCCCTTTCCCAGCTCTGAGGCCTAATGCGAGTTGGAATCAGTTCTGTTTTTGGCTAAAGGGGATAGGGGTAGGTCTGTATTGTACATTTTGTTTACGTGTCATGCTGTGCTATTTACCGAATACAAAATCAATTGATCACATTTTCACACTTTGTAGCAAAATTGTGCTTTGACAGTATAACACTGCTAAGGGAAGAAATAGGAAGAGAAGGATGTTCTCCGGATTCCCAACAAAAGGAGAACTCCCAAATCTTAGCTAAGTTGGGAAATGCCTTTTTATGCCTTCATTTTCCTAACAAATACTAAATTAACCAAAAAAATCTTTCTGAGCGATATCGAGTAAACAAGCAGAATATTCTTTCTTGGATGTTCCAAAGTTGAACTATTATATCATGTTATGAGTTCCTTTTGGGCAAACACTATATCTTGTTTATCTCTGTGTTACTGCATTTTATTATTATTATTATATTTATTATTATTGCTTTTAATTCCTTAGAGCTTAGCATGGTGATTGGCACACAAGAGAAGTTCCATAAATGTTTATTTCATTTGCTCAGTTTGATCAATGGAATACAGAATTCTAGGGTTTAGGCTCAATTTCAAGCACGAACATCTTTGGGAAAAATATTTAATGGGAAAAATGTGTTTCCAGAATCCAGCTACTTTCCCTTTCACTGCGTACACTGCAGGTGCCAGTGTAATTTTGCTGTTCTCTGGTTGAGATTATGGATTTCCACTGTGACACTGTCACCAGGAGTATTTCTCTTGATCAAATTGTTTCTTGATAAAATAAGAGCAGGTCATGGTGATTCAATATGGGAGATTTACACATAACATATTTGCTTCGGGCTCCTTAGAATGATACTGGTGATAACGGGAGATATATTTTAGGGTATTGCCCCCTTGTAAAACCTTTCAGATCACAAATTGTATCAAACAGGAAACAGCTCTAGTTTCAGTTTGAAAGACTGGAGAGGAAGCAACATAATATCCCCTTGAGAGAACATAATCTTTTCCCTCATTTTGCAGATGGGAAAAACTGAAAAATAGAAAATAAATTACTGCTCAATCTGACATGAATTGGGGTCAGAGTTGGAAATAAAAACAAGAGACTGTACTAAATTTTCTATCACGTTAAGCCTTTATTTACCCAAAGATATATAAATTAACTTGATCTACAACTCTGACTCTTTCTTTAGGAAGTGGTTAAATATATTTTCTCAAACTGTGATTATATGTAATAAACATAAATCCTCCCCTTGGGATTCTGGCATATCCAGTATGTATGTGCTCATAAAGTTCAATAAAACTTTTAAATGCTATTTTGAAACTTTTTTCTTTGAGCAAAATCACATTTGCTGTGTACTAAATTTGAATGAAGACTTTTTTTTCTCCACATGTCTGTCATTTCAGTGTGATGTTGAAGACTGGGTAATAAAATTATTATTTGACCATGGCATTAATATAAACTTTATATATAATGTCTTTTGAATTTTTAAAAGCTATTTCAAGAGTATATTCCTGCAACAAATTGCAATTTTTGTTAAATTCTTTTAGCATAATTTTGATGTTCCAGCTCTTGCCTCAAAAGCACAGAGCAGAACAAAAATAAGAAAAAGAACTATATAAGTTATTTTTAAGACTTCAGCTTTGGAAGGCAAATAGGCTTCTTCATAAACAAGGTATTTTATTAATTGGGTTTTATCAAATTTATGTAAGAAAATTTATTTCATAATACAATTAAGGCACAACAATATTCTGATCATACTTTGCATGTGTTAAGTAAAACACAAAATAGAATTCCCCTAGTCCATCCCACATGGCAGCAGCAATTTTTTAGAGAGCTATGTTGAAGATTTTAGACAAGAAGAATATGGTTTTGAGATCTGAGTTAATAAGAGAAGTATCTGGGTCATCTTTAATACCAGATATGACTCTATCTGCATGCTCTGATCATACACAGTAAGTCAGTAGTTTTGGTCACTTAATGAGTGGAAATAGAGTGCAGAAAACATAGCTTTCTTAGATATATTGTCATCTGGCAGTTCCAAGTGAGGTCTCTGACAGTTTACTTAACACATGATTCCCCAGCAATTATAGTACATTTTAGAATAGATAACTTCCAAGATAAATTCCCAAC
The DNA here is from genome assembly GCF_902729225.1 of Pteropus medius. Taxonomy (NCBI): domain Eukaryota; kingdom Metazoa; phylum Chordata; class Mammalia; order Chiroptera; family Pteropodidae; genus Pteropus; species Pteropus medius. The sequence continues at coordinate 5,668,383 of NW_024342474.1, read as the reverse complement.
TACTTTAGAAAGTAAGTTCATACCTGAAGACTGATTCATCACTGAAGTTGGCTATTTTATGTCTCAAAACTTTTACACAGCTTTCAGAAGTGCCAAATTGCACTTTGGAAGTCCATGGAACCTCTGGGAAATTAGAACATTCATCTCTCTTTAACCTTAGCCTTTAGTTAGAAAACCGTAGAAAACCACTTGGATTCTATTTCCCACTGGATTCTGTGTTAATGAATTCCATATGTGCCAGAGTGTATATGACTTCAAAAGTAGGCAGAAAAAGAACAATTGCTGTGGATGAATATGCTCTAGTTAATAGAAGATGTAGTGATTTTTATATGCTGTGAATTATAGCGCTGTTTTTAATTGACTTAATGTCAGTTAGTGGATCTCAATATCCATTTGCTTGTTTAAACTTTATGATTTGTGTGTTAAGACACTAGGAGAACACAAAAAGTGAAGATGAACATTCAGAAGGTCTATATCATAATAAATCTCTCATGTAAACTATGTAATAATTATCATATTTTTTAAAACAAAGTATGATGTAATATCCATTGTCAGCCAACAGACATGAGGAACTACCTCATTGACTCTAAATTTGGAAAATTATAAAACCTATGTTGGATATTAAAACGTGTTTTTAAGAATTTGAATTCTGGTGTGGTCATCATTTAGAGAAAAACTTCCGGTGTCAACTGTACATGAAGAAATTTAGAGCACATTTTTTTCAGTACATCAGCTTGAAAGGCATGGGTCTCTGCCCTCAACTTCCTATATTTCATAAGCAGACAATCCACATGGCAATGTATTCCAACAAACCTAGCAGTCAAATTTTTATTAACATGGACAGCCTTTCTATTTAAACCCTTTGTAAAACCCCAAATCTTGTTCATTCTTGTATAGGAGGAGCAGAAAAAAGAGAAAGACTTATCAAAATACTTAATTACATTTCATACTTTTTTTTGGCATGAATGAATTAACAACTTGGATAATCGAAAGTTTACTATGCAAGAAATGAGTGCCTATCTGGATAATCCAGAATAATCTCTCTATTTTAAGGCCAACTGATTAATTAATAATCTTAATTCTATTTGCAACCTTACTTCCTATCTACAATGTAATCAAAAGAGTCCTTAAGAGTAAAAGAAGGAAGCAGACAGAATCAGAGTGAGTTGATGTGAGGACTCTACCAGCCATTGCTGGCTTTGAAGATAGGGCCACAAGTGACTGCAGGTGGCCTTTAGAACCTGAAAAAGTCACGGAAACAGATTTTCCCCTGAAGACTCTGGAAAGGGATGCAACCCTGATGACACCTAGATTTTAGCTCAGTGAGACCCATTTTGAACTTCTCATCTACAAAACTGTAAGATAATAAATTTGTGTTGTTTTAAGAAAGAGAGAGATAAGCAGAGAGAGAGAGAGAG